>NC_059433.1:30140075-30362575 GCF_021028975.2 Sphaerodactylus townsendi
CAGCACTGTGTATCACAAACTGAAATCTTGAAAGCTATGAAAATTTTGCATTGTTCACTGATCCTTCAGATGTAAAATTTAAAAAATCATGCTTCCTGTAGTAATGACCAATTTCTTAAAAACCAAAATAACTTACAAAGCTCAAGGAAAGGAGAGGGAATCTGTGATTCACACATCTGAAGTGCTTTACCTCAGAATCATTTTCCCCTCACACATCTACATTTACTTTTTAGATTGAAGTTTGTAGAAACTGTTAGTGTGAATATCATGTTCCATGCAAACTGAGTACTGAAGGCAATGGCAATCATCAGTGCACTCTTCAGTTTCATGAGCCAATTTCCAAATTTACTTGACATTTTGGCCCAATGATCCCCCTTAAATCAGCACTTATTCCTGTAGTTAATTATTTCAGAAGAAGCAGTTATAATCCTATATTGGAAAAAATCCAATTCTTCCTCAAACCATTCCTAGGGAAATATGTATTCTATTCATGGATGACAAATCTTTCCACCACTTTTCAGAATTTCAGATGAAGATTTCAGACTGCAGAAGACAAGGCCCCTTGTTCAAGTTCTGCTGCCCCTGATAAACGGTTAGGGTAGTTAATGTCTGGATGGACAATTCATGGTTTGTGTTCTGTTCACAAGCTTAAGCCAGAACTCATAGTCTGAAGTGCATTGGTTTGCAAACTATGCTTTGAGCTAACAATGATTTGATGAGCTTTCTGAATTGGTAAATTATAGTTGAAGTACTGCGCTATCTTCACAGGCTAATGCACCCAAAGACTGGTATACTGAGTATCCAGAAAATTAAAATGAACAAGCAACTCTAAATCATGGTTGGCCTTTATATGTACATGCTCAAAGCATGGCTGAGTTGCAAACAATGATTAGAACACACCATGGTTTAAGATATCTGAGCCCTGCAGATTAGTCATGAAAGATAATATAACTATTTTGTGCGGTTAGTGAAATAAAAGGTAGTACTGGATCGGGAGGAAGAAGACTGGCACTTGAAGACCTGCTCAGGCATGAAGCTTAGTGAAAGGCTTTGGGCAAGCCACTTTCTCACAGCTTAACTTAACTCATAACATTAGTGAGAGAACACAATGAGATCACCACCATGTACACTACCTTAATCTTGGTAGAAAATGGACAGGATACAAATGTGACAAACCAATATTCCTTGTATATCCCCAGAGCATACATATTTATATGATTATGCTACTTGGAGTCTCACACTGAGGCTTAACACTGTCATGATATACTTGAAATAAATGGAAAGCAAAACCAGACTTCATGAACCTGTACTCTTTCTGACAGGGGAGCTTGTATTTACCAATCTATTGGCCCTATTCTGTTTTCCATTTTCTGAAGCTATACATTTCAATATATATCTACCATGTATATAGGCAGGGTATAAATTTAATAAATAAATTAAAAATAAATAAATATGGAACTACTCATGCTTCTTCAAAACAAAGAGGCAGTAATTTGGAGATAACAAATTATTCAAAATATACAGATTTAAAATAACTCTAAAAATCATAATTTCTTGTCAAGGATTGTTTAGCTATTTCAGTTAAAGCCATAGCATTAATACTGAAATTTGTTACTGATGGCTTATAATAACTCATTAGCAGAAATTGCAAATTACCTTTGGAGTACGAAGATGTTTGCTTTACAGACATGCTATAATTCCAAACAACCTTAGAAGAAAGACCATTCTGTGGACCTTTTACTAACCCAGCTTTTACAATCATAATGCAGAGTTTAATCCAGTGGCTCTAAAGAATGTTGCTGCCATTTACATTGAGGTACTGAGAAGTGTGTAAAAACACTGCTTTATCCCAAAATAACTGCATATGAAAGGAAAACCAGGGATAGTTGCATTTTTAGCATTAACCAAAAAAATGCACAAATGAAATACGTAAATCAGTTTGTGACTAATTTATTGTCCTTTGCATTTTGACTTTTTAAAAATTCCTGTAAAAACAGGGGTTTAAAAAGGAAACTTGCCACTGCTCCCATGCCCAACTCTGATAAAACTCAGCTTCTCAGCCCTGCACTTCTTAAGACAAGAACTTGCATATTTGAGGTTGACAAATATATTTTTGTAATTCCAATAACTTACAGCCATCTCGTATAGTAAAAAGGAAAAGAAAAATTAATTCATTACATTGTACAATATAATTCTTGTTGGTTGAAAGACATGTGTTATGAGTTTAGCTGCTTTATCAAGAGACAACTCCTCAGTTTCAACCAAAATTGCCCCTCTTTTAGATATCTAATCACATTGTACAGATGAGATAAGGCCTCAGTTTTGCTTGTGAATAGGAATCTTTGAAATTAGGTTACCTTAAAGCTCTGTTGCCTATCTTACATAAAAATTATCTGATCCCGCTAATAGTCAAGAAATTAAAGATGTAGGATGCACAAGAGCCTGCATAAAATGCTGCAAACCAAAATATACATACTCAAAGCAATGATTTACAAAACTGGATTGGTTGCTTTTTTCAAAAAAGTTAAGAATAGTTCTAACCCTATTACTAAAAAAAAAAAAAAGTCCCACTGACATGACTGGGATGCTTCAAACCGAAGGGGTTTAAGATCTTCTTAAAACTGAAAAACAGCCTGGTAATAACTGAATCATGTGTAGCCATATCTTAAGTATGCATTGTTCCTTATGTCACGGAATTACTCAACAATACCTATAGGGTAGAAGTTGATATAGTTAGAATTCCTCTTTCCTCATGTGGTATACAGCCCAATCCATAGCTTTAGTTCAGATAATATTTGGATTAAAGCCAGTAAGATGTCTGGGTTGTGGTCTGAGTTTCACACTGAAGAAATTCCAGTTACTTCAACAGAACAGTCCCAATGCTGGTAGTTATTGAATTACCTTTGAGGGTACTTTTCAAATATTTACATGCTCCTATAAGAATTGCATTCACCTTTACTGAGAGAGAAATGACAGAGATACAGTGCATTGAAATCAATGGACTTAGGTGCAACTCCACTTAGAACTGCACTGTTACAGACAGAATATGGCATGTTTGTTAGATAACGTTATGTATTGTTAGTTCATAGCACAGTCAGATTTTCTTCTGCAAAGAAATATGTTCTATTTCACCATTAATTTTATTAGGATGGCACATTTATTCACTTTCAGAGACTTTTGTATAGGTTTCCACTATTGTCAGAGAGGCCTAACAACAATACAAGCCCTATATTCTGTTTAGCCATAAAGGTGTTTTCAATTAATTTTAACAAATTTTTAAAAATATTTCTAGAATCTGAGATGTCACCACAGCTGGTACCACAATGGAACAAATGCACTCTGTAAATGAAGAGACATGCCCTCTTTTTTTCTGCTCTTAATAGCAAAGGAACATTCACACATGTAGGTCAGAACTCTTCCACCTTAAGTGTCCTTTGCCCTTCATATTTTTTCATATGCCAGAACAAAAAGTTGACCAATTTAGATCTGAGTATTTTATAACATGAATGGCATCAATAAAACTGTTCTTCTTCCAGGGACCCTTTTCTATGCATCTGTGTTCTTCCTATATTATTTCTAATTTTCTAAATACACCATTATTACTATTTTCAAAGATTATTTACGTGCTGTTCTGCAGCACTTTACTATATATTCTGCTTCTTATATTATTTAATACCTATTCGATGGGCATAGTTTAACATCAGGTAAACAGGAACTTTTAATCTTCAGACAAAAAAAGATAATGGTCAGCAAATAGTTGTTTGCTGAAGAGTATAACAATAATACTTGTCAGTTTAAAATAAGTTAAGTACCAAAATGTTATACTTTGTCTATTAAAAGTATTAAACTAAATGGCTGGGATTAAGAGTATTTGTTCAGCATATATCAGGTAGAAAATCAAATTTGATTTAGAAATCTATTCACAATTTCCTAAGTGAAAAAGGCCTAATTAGCTAACTTGAAGAATAAGCATGGCACATCAAAGATGTATAAAAAATGTTCAGTAATCTTTTATAATAATTTTAAACCGAAAGGTATAGAAGGCTGTTGGATGCCAATATAATGCATCTTACAATATGGGCAGTAGATAATTTTTCATCCAATTAAGCTTCCTGATTACTGACAGCTACTCAAATAACCAATAACAGGTATTACATGGTCAGTATGTCAGGAGGAGAATACATATTTTCACTGTATTTTAAAATATTCTTTTATTTATTAAAAACTATGTTACAGCAATGCAAATTCCCGTGCTAGTCTTAAGTAAAAATTTTCCCCTTAAGTGAATATCTTTAATAACACAAATATACTTTAGATGATTATTTTTGTACTTTAGCAATGCCATCTCTTAAAATATACATCATGTTTATGATTAAATTCAAGGCATTTTTTCCTCTCGAATTAATTCTTTTAAACTCTTTTTATGATAGCTTTGAATCCCATAAAGAAAGATGAATTATCACATACTGGGCCCAAGCTGTGAAACAGGAGGAGACAAATAGAGACCCCTACTGTGTTTAACAACGTAGAAGAAATTCCAGACTCAATAGAAAAATTTCTGTCCTTTTCTCCAAAGGCCGCATAAGCTGATAATATGAATGTGAACAGTGGAGGGCACTCTTGCTATGCAAAACTTGAATTGATCTGTTATACTTATTTTGATCTACTCAGTGGCCTAAATTTCAGAATTTAACTTAGCAGCCACCTGTGGCATAGTCACTAACTGCCTTCTGTTTAAAACATACACAACATCTAACCAGCCACTAGGGCTTTTGTGTACACAGGTGCCGAATGGATCAAGCATGTTCCATTTTGTTTTGACTACCTGTAAAAGCGTATCACAGCACCGTGTTATAAAATGCAAGTGGAGTGGGGTTTTTTTGTTACAGTTGGCAAGCAACAGTGCTGTGGCAAATTTTAAAACTCCATGAGTTAATTCATACCATCTTTGTAATTTGTTGTAAGCAAGATGGTGCTTCCAAATAACCAAACTGTAATGGCAGCAGCCTTTTACTAGGAACCGATGCAGCTTTTATCACTCCTAGATATCATGCCAAAATATGAATTACACTGCAACAATAGACTAAATAATTAAACAGCATTTTAATACAGCTCTACAGTTTCAGATATATGCATTTCCTGACCATCTATAAAACCAAATACTGACCTACATTGATACTTGTGGATTTCAGGAGAAATTTACCACATGTTTAATCCTGTAGGATGTTCTCTTCAAGCTTGTCAATGCTATCTCACTGATAGCTATTTGCATATTTACACATTATAATATCAGGACCCAACTCCAGGTTTTACTGCCCTGCCTCTCCTTAAATAAGAATTTTGCACAATAATCAGGTCTACCACAAACAAATTAAACATCAATTTACACTGAACTTACAAAACACTAATGTGTGCAAATAATGAGAAAGGACGTAGAACCTTTACAAGCTGATCCTACGTATATTTACTCAGATGTAAATTCCACTAAGTTCAACCCAGGCTCCCCCCTCTCCCCCCCCCATTAAATATATACATAGAAGAATGACAAATAACATCGTTTTGATAAACCAAACGGAAACTGCAACAGCACTAGCAAAATTAAACAAATCATGGCAACATAAAAAGGCCTCTTCTTCTTTTCCTCCCCACAAGCACTGTAAACACTTGCAGTGAGCTAGGAGGGCATTTGATAAATGCCCAGAATGAAGCAAAACTCACACGAATCTCTACTTAACACTCAAATTTTTGTGTCAACACTTAACAGAACAGTGGTAAGCCGTGCTGCCAAGGTCAACGGCACAGATGTACTAATTGTATTATGAGCTTGACATCTAGTGGCCACCCCTGGCAGGGCAAAGCAGGCAAAGGTTAAATCAGCAAGCCTTGTCAAAGCACTTCTAACTACCCACCCTCAGGGAGACTCCATCGGAAGCTTGTTGGGGAAGCTTGTTGGCACTCCATGCAATCCCACCTCTGCACTGACACCAAACAAAAAGACTCTGTGATACGCTGGACAGTAAAGCACAGGCAAAAGACAAGGGGTGGCCTTGAATATAATGGGCAGCATGCGTGAGTCTGCACTGGAAAAAGAAGGGCACCATTACTTCATGAAATGTGTAGATGTTTTATTGCCTTTGCCAGAGTGGGCTTTCAGCCTGTAGGGATGATGATCTTTTCTAAGAGAACTGTTAAAACTTTTCAGAAGGTACTGGGGCCACGTACAGTAATTAGGCAAAAAGAAAATCACTCACACAATTAATATTTCTGTTCTGTTTCCCAACCTTTTTTATAAACCCAATCATTATTTTACTCTGTTATATACCATGACTTCGCAATCTTGTACTATGGTAAGCACTGAGGATGTTTAGGGGACTACTCTCAAACAAGTTTGTGAAGACTGCAACCCAAACGTTCCTGCCTCCTGCTAAAGCTGGATTTTATTTTTCCGGCACACACAGTAGGAGCTCTAAAGATACACTTTGTCTTAAACATAAATGTTGCAAGTTCAGTATAATGTTCTAACAAAGCAGTAAGCAAAATACAGATTTCGCAATCTTAACACTGCCTAATAATGTGATCTATTTATTGATGAAGCAACATTATCAAAAGTCCAAGTATCTTCTTCCTTTATAGTAAGCTTTACAAAGAGCTTGCTTATAAAATATTCCTTTCAGTATTTTCAGTTTCTGCTTTATTTTCTGCAAAATGTGTCAAATGTTATTTGATCTAGTCACAGGAAATTAGTTTTATTATCAGCAAAACTAAGTGGATCATGTCCTTACTAATGTATGTTCTGTAGATATCCTGGTATTGAGTTGACAATCAGACATCTAATCATAAAATGAAATAAAAGCTTCTAATTTTTTTCAGTGCTTAAACTATATAAATGAAGGTAGTAACAGTTTTATTTCAACTGTTTCTCATTTCCATATGTTCATGTTTCAAAATTGTGAGTGGCAGTTTTAAGAATATTTAGAATTTTTTAAACGTCTTAGTAAGCAAAATGATCAGTCTTTATGTTTCAGAGTATCTAGCTGACATTCACTGCATAAATTAAGAGAGTTAATTGTAATGATTTTTCAAAGAAAATTAAATGTCCTTATTCGTTGAAGACATATGTTTCAATGCCTACATGAGGAAGCATCTCTGGAATTAACAGCACAAAAGAATATGTACCTCTATAGCCTCCTTTATTATCTGAATATTACAAATAATCACCTTTCAAAATTAATTCCTTCTATTAAACTACATTTTTTCGGGTCTTTGAATAAGATTAAAAAGTGAAGTAGAAGTTTATTAGAAATCTGAAAGTAACACACACACAAAGTTAATTCTCTTTGCATATGCTAACAACTAATCAGCAAATCTTTTTAAATGATTGTTTTTCAATTAAAAAACACCCTTAACAAGTATTTTTAAAACAGAATGTCAAAATCAAGATTTCATGTTTTGTTGAACGCTTGCCGTCATCTCTTTCTAATGTACTTATGTGTTATAGTCTAATAAAAAGCCAATGCACTTAATTCTTTGTAATATTAGTAAGAATGCTTAATCGCTTAATGCTTAAAAGAAACCACATGGTAACCCCTTTCTTTTGGAAAAATCTACAAAATAACTGGTAATATTTTAAACGAATTGGAAATAAAAACAAAATAATCTCACAATCTAATCAAAGATGTTCAAGTAATAGATTTATTAGAATTATATCAAACAGAAATTCAAGAAATAGAATTTTAGCATAAGGCAAAAAACACCCCCCTGTCTCTATAAACAACTATATCTTTTTCAAAGGAAAGGTTTTATAAGTCATATGAGAACACTGCAAGAGTTTATTCCCTTTAAACTCAAGGTAAACAACAATTAATGTTACCTAAACTGCACAAAACACATCATCAAAATCCCTTTTATTAATTATTGTTAAACCCATCGCTTCCCAATTATTGTCCATTTGAAAATACTCAGATTTTTTTTTAAAAAAACAACCACTCTAAATTAATTTGGATAAAAAGTATGTACAATGTTGCCATTTGCTGTAACAAAACAAAACTGCTCTGCAGTGCTTGTAATCTGTTGATTTAAAGAGAATCATTTAACTGGGGACGTAAAATCTCCTGATATTTGAGATTAAACTCATTCAGCACAGAGAACAGCAAATTCACCATATTGAGTTTTATAATGTCCTCCAGTTATTGTGCTTTATAATGACCATTTCTTTCAATATGGCACCCTTTAAAATGTTTTGTGCATAAATACCTTTTGTTCACTCTTTGCCAGCATAAACTGCTATGCAGATTCTAATTAATCACTGCATGGAAGCATTCATTTTCCAAATTACCAAAAGCCTGATCTATCTTTTCCCACAACAAACACTTTAAAATCATGTGGCTTATGAATTCTTTATATGTCATGAAATAAAGTTGCCCTGCACTGCAGCTCAATCGGACTTCAACAATTATTTATTGCATTTCTAAAACTTCTATTGTAACACTGCCACCTAAATTGACTGGCCTTCATATAACTTTAAATACGGCCTAATGTTTATCTTCCACTCTGTCAAACTGGCAGGTTTCTTTCTGCTACTGTGTAACATAATATCAGTTAAGGGAAAAAGAGCATTCACTCTTAAAAGCTTTTCTTAATGAAAGTACACTTTGAATGCAACATTTATGCATGATTCTCACATATGCATATAAAACAAGGCAGTCTTCCTAGGCTGAGGAATAGCATCAGCAATTACATTAAAATCAAACCCAAGGAGGTTTAGAGGTTCCAAAGGAAAGTGAAGATTAAAATAAATTGATAGTTTTACTGTTAAAAGTACAAGTGTACTTTTCATCTGCTCTAAATTGTGAAGGGAGTTTGTGGCCTGTTGCAAACAGAGAGTCAGAAGCTGTGGCAATGCCACTGCTAGAACTGTTAGCTGAAAGGAAGAAGGCTTACTTTACAAGAAATGTTTGAACTCCATCCAATAGCTTGTGCTCTTGGTTATACTCAGCCAGTTAAACTCCTTTAAAGGTAAAAACATTTGCCCTTAATAAGGTGTAAATGATGTGCATCACTCTCATGTAGACTACACATATTGCAATCAACACAGATTGCCCTGTTCATATTTCTGAAAATGAAATTGCAGTAAGGACAATTTGCAAGCAGGAGTGCTCCTTTTTTTTTGTTATTTACCAACTGCCTATTAAAAAATCCTTCACTTTATTAATTAAACTGCGTTTTATTTTTTAAAAGGGACATAGCACATTTTGGTCACCCTGTTCTGAAGCCGAGAAGTATTTACATTGTTGCATTTTAAGGCTGCTGTGAAAGCCGATTTTGAGCTATTCAGAGACCACAATAATAACGCTTTAAAATTCCTCACTGGGATGCAATGTAGTCCTTTTGATGGAAAGACTGTCTTTCTCATTCGGCAGAAATAAATCCATTCATTTGATCATGTAGTCATTGAGGGCAATACAAAACAAACCAAGTGTGAGAAATTCTATGTGATGAAGTAAACAAAACAAAACCCCCCAAAAAGAAAAAAAAGAGAAAAACCATTTCCATGACAAAAAGATTCTTTGTTCTTAATCTACCCACCATATGCAAGCGTTTCTTTTTAGCATATCTCCTGTTCTAATCTTGGGTGACATGGCTACATAGATAAGACTCACTAAACAAAACAAAAAAACCCTCCTAGTTTAACAATTTTCTTCAATTTATTAACTGGGCAGAAGTGCCATAGTGTTCTCATGAACTTTTTAAAATATTCACTGTAGTATAAATTCTTAAACCATGGTTTTAATTAACATTACTTTAGTTTAAAAGAAATGATGCTTATTGGATCACACTTCACTAGTTTTCAACCAGGAACAGCATTAATATGAAACTAAGAACCTATTTTATATTTTAGCTGTAACTCAGTTTCTCTGTCAAACTATTACCGGCATTATCCCAGAAGCTTTTCACATTTCTTCTTGCAGTCTTCTTCCTTCCTTCTGTTTTAGAGACCTACTTGAAGCTGGTGGGAGTGGTAGTCCTGAATATTTGCCAAGCTAACAGATTTTTTAAAAACCTAATGAAGCACATTCACGTTGGCCTAAATGCTGAAGTTGTAAAGTTCGTTTAAAATAATCCCAAATCCCTTGATGCCAACTTCCTTTTCACCTCCCAGACTGAATTCCTGTTCTGAAGATCTGAGATCTCCTTTTCCTTGGATAAAATAATCCAAAGGTTCACTAAAGTTTGTGTTTTCTCCAAAGGGAGAAAAAAAATATTTGTAACCGTGAACCTAACGATATTTCCCCCCAAATTAAGTGATAGCTGTGAGAACTTTCAAATGGAAGAACTAGATGTTTACTGCTATGGCAAATTTTACTGTCCCAACACGGTTAATATATTTTTAATTGACCTCAACATATTGATAAGTATCAAGAGTGTGTGTGTGTGTGGGGGGGACAGTTTGGAATCATGGGTATCTTGTTTTATTAACATTGTGGCAAGCCAGAGCTTAACACAGGCCCTTCCAGCCTACAACTCAGCATCTAAAAATCTGGCAATTAATAATCGACCTTAAATCCTTGAAAACCCCCAGGAACTTCATGGCAACTGCAAAAAAGGAGGGTGTTGGGCGACAGAAGCTCTGCCTGAGGGCAGGCAATTGATTCACCCTGGGCCATGACAATAATTCCCATGCCGTTTCCCAAATTCCCTCCCTAACAGATTTGGGAGAGGCATAGTTTCTCCTTGACCCCCCTCCTCTTTAGACGGCACACACCCTCTTCCTTGGACTCCCCCCCCCTCCACCTTCAGGCTTATTTCCTTTGAGGGAGAGGCAGGAAGTCCCAGGACCAGATACAATCTTCTTCCAAACCAAGTGATTTTTTTGCAGGGTGCTAGAGAGAGGAGCCTCCGCCACTGTGGCCCTGAGGAAACCCCTCAAGAGCCCCCCCCTTTCCCTCCTAAGAAGCATCTGGACAAGTGTGGAGCACGGGTTGCAATCCTGCAAACCGCCCCCCCCCCCTTGACCAGGAAGTAAAGTCCCGGTGGGCTCTGCAGCCGATTTGGGACTGGGCTGTCCGCGAGTTTGGAGGGATTTCCCCCCCTTGAGCGCAGGACAGGCCCAAGGAGGGAACTCCAGGTGGGGGCGGCTGATCTGTCGCCAAGGGGGGAGAGGCGCCTTCAGGGCCGCTTCGGGGAGGTGCACCACCGCAGTCGGCGTGTGTGGCGCGGCACGGCGCAGTTTGCAGCCGCCGTCGCTTGCGCACCCTGCTTCTCGCCACCGCCACCAACTCTGGCGAACTTTCCACTTTGGGGGGAAAGCCGGCTGCGGGTGCGAAGCAAGAACTCCACCAAATGGGGTGGGTGGGGGAACTCCATCTGGTGCAAAGGCGACTCTCGGCTTAAAGGCGCAGGGGAACGGGGGGGGGGGAGATCCTAGCAGCGCAGACGCCCCCCCCCGCATAGCCCAGCTGAGTGGGGAGAACTTAACGCCCACCCCCTTTCCTCTCCCCGCAAAGTCCCGTGCCAAGAAGGGGACACTTGCTCTGCGGCGCGAGGGTGGTGGGGGAAACTTATGCTGAGCTGCTTAACTTTTAACTTAGTCTACTTTTCACCCTCGTCTGAGTTGGGCAGATTCTAATGCGCATTTTTCTTACCTCCCCCACCCCTTGAAAACCGGGAACTCCCCCCCTCCCCCTCCCAAGCCACCCCGTTTCCTCCCCCAGGCCGGTCTTACCCTGCTCCGAAAGCACCTCGGCTGGCAGCTCCTCATCCGACTTGAGATGCTGAGGCTTGGCTTGCTTTCGCCGAGACATGCTGCTAACTGAGGCGTCTTCCTGCGCCTGCTTTTTGCAGAGGCATCAGCGAGAGGTGGAGCGCCGGGAGGAGGGGGGTGGGTGGCTGGGGGGGGGGTGAGGGGGGGTGGAGTGGTGCGGTAGGTGGGCAAAGACTTGGCGGCGAGGCAAAAGTCGAGCTGGTGGCTGGGGACCACCCCCCTCGCTCCGGATTTCACCCCCACCGACGACGACGACGCTCAAAATCGCGCGTGTGCGTGGATCTTCGCCCCCCACCCAAGCGAGCCGGGCGGGGTGGGTGCGCGCGGGGCTCCGCCGGGTGCGCTGCAGGCTCTGGGGCGGCCGCGCGGCTCGCGCATGGGGCTCAGTAATTATGATTGTGCATAATGCATGGCGCTTAATGATGCTGGGGGCGAGCGCGGATTGGCCCGGCTCCAGCGGGCTCGGGCTGCATATGCAAATGAGGGCTGGCGCTCAGCAATTAGCCGCGCCGGTCCGCCAAGCGCGGCGGCGGCGGCTGCTGCTGCCCGGCACCGGCGGCGCCTCCTGCAGCGGCCAAACACGCGCGGGCGCACCGAAGGCAGCGCGGCGGCGGCGGCGGCGGGGGCATTCACTCGACCGGGCATGGGGGCGAGCTGCGCCGCGGCTGGGGGGAGGGCATGACGCCCGCGGGGGTCTCTCTCGCTCTCTCTCTGCCTCTGGGCTGCCCGCCACCCACCCACCCACCCACTTCGCAAAGCAGCCAAGTCACACCGCTCGATGTCTTCGCTCCAGGTTCCTCTTGACCCAGAAGTTAGTCTGCATCGCACTTAGTCGCTCTGCGCCTGCTTCCCAGCGCGGCAAAAGTTTTGCGTTCCTGCAGTCTCGTTTGGCCGGGGGTGGCTCGGCTGGGGGGTGGGAGGCCCGGGATGGACGCGGCCAGGCGACGGCCCGGTTTGGGTCTTCCACCTCTGGCTTGGCTGCCTCCTCCTCCTTTGTCTTGCAACGTCTCCTTCGCCCCCAGGAGCCTCCCCGTTGGTGCGCCGCTGCGGTTGCTGCTGCTGCTGCTGCTGCCGCCGCCGCCGCCGGTGGTCACTTCCTGTTGTCCAGCGGTAGGAAGTTTTCTTCCTCTTTCTCTCCTCTTCCTCTCCCTCCCCGTCGCTCCGGTGCAGGTTGCGAAGTGACTTTGCGCGCCTGCCTGCCTGCCTGCTTGCCTGCGGGGCTGCCGCTCGCCCTCCGCGCCGGCTTCTCCCTCCGTGCCCGGAGCAGGCTTTTGTTCGCCGGCACAGGCGAGCCCGGCTCTCCGGCGGCGGCGGCGAAGGAGCCGCGACGACGACCCCCGGCGAGGCTTGGAGGGGGGTGTGGCGGCGCCGGGCGGAGGTGGCGGCTGGTCTTGCTGCCGGGGGTGGGTATTCCCTGGCCGCCCCCCCGCCCCTGCTCCGGGGCCGCCACTCTCCGTCTCCCCCCCCCCCCGCCGCCGGGATTGGGTGGGAGCCCGGCTGGGCACGGCGGCGCTGGCCAATCGATGCCGCCCCTGGCGCGGGAACGGGCGGACTGCGCGCAGCCGGGGCGGCGCTGCTTTGGCCGAGAGAAACTTTGGAGTTTGGGGCCGCCGGCGCGGCTCCGCCTCCCGCTCCACCCTCGCCTCCTCCCGCGGCTTCTGCTGGCTGCTGGCCCCTCGCCGCTGCCGCCTGCCAAGACGAGCGCTTCTTTGCGCGCACCCGCCGGGCCCCACCGGGGGGTCCCCCGCCCCGGACCAGCAGCCCCCTTCCCTCCGGGAGACTCTGCCGGGGGGATCCTCCTCCGCCTTTCCCTTCGGTCGTTTCCTGGGAATCCACTGCCCCGCTTTTCTCCCGTCGGGGGCGGGAGGGGGGAGGCAATAGAGGCGGCCTCCGCTGCCTTTTGGGTGGGAGGCTGGGACTCAGCCACAAGTGGCTGCCCGGCCCTGCTGCTCCCAGAGGTGCCCCCCCCCGCGCCCTCTTTCTGTGTCGATGCCGCCTGTTTGTTCTCGACCTCCCCCACCACAAAAGTCTGGGCGACCCTCCCCCAAACTGTCTGGTCCTCCGGAGGTCGTGCGCCCGCCTCTGGGAGTGGAGGGGGTAGGAGATTTGGGGGGAGGGTTTCCTCCTGCCCTCCCCCCCTCTCTCGTTTTTGAGCCCCCCCCCCCCGCCAAATCGTGTAATCCATCCCTAACTCTGGAGGGCATTCAAAGCTCGCCTTCGCTTTGGGAAAGGCGGCTCGGGGGTCAACTTTCTTCGCTCGGCGGAGGCGATGCAGAGCCGTCGCTTCTCCGGGCATCTCCGCCGCTCCGGTTTCGCTTCCCCGGCTCGTTCCGTTCGTTGGAAAACAAAACAAAGTCCGTTTAGGGCGAGCCGAAGTCCCCTCCCGCCTTTTCTCTTTGAAAAACCTTTTTAAGAACACATCCCTCCCCCAGATCATGTATTCATCCCCCCCAAAAAAGAAACAGGGCTAAATAAATAGCAACTTCTCTCGGACGAAGCTAAGCTCCGAGATCTTTTGTTAGGGGGACTGAGTCCTCCTCCGTTTCACGATTTGAAATGAATGTAGGGTTTTATGAAATGCCTTTGAACCATAATCCTAGTAATGTTTCTGTTTGGCCCCCACCCCCGGGTTTATTTGCTTTCCTAACTTTTCACCAGCAGCTCAATTTCTCACTAGAAAGCAAGTTTTGCCGGCTGGGCTGGGAGAATCTTGGGAGGGGGGGGGGACCCAGGGGAACCCACCACCCGTTTCCATTTCTTTCCAAGACGGGACTGGGGTCGGGTGGGGGTTGCATAGACCTGCAGTGCAGCCAGGATAGGTGTGCGAGAGCGGATATTTTCCCCCCAAGCGGCCGGCATCCAGTTCCCGCCCATGCAAAGGATGAAAGCGAATTTTGTGCCCCTTCGGGCGTCCAGAGAGGGGACCAGATCACAAGCCCCGGGGGATATTCTGAGTTTGGTCGCGATCCTAAGGCGGTTTCCCGGGAAGTAAGGCCCGTTGCAATCAAGCGGACCCGCTCGCCGTAGATAAAGGTTCTAGTCCGCATAAGCCTAGTGATATTTTCTAATATATTCAGCGAAAGCGCATCCCGATATTCCTCCCTTTTCCCACTGAGCTGGGATCGCCCGTAGGAATCCCGACCCAGTTGGTCTCTTTGCCCTTCCGCATTTCCCTTTAAACTCAAGTAGGAAGATTGCGGGAAATTTCCCAGCATCGCAGAGGGGGTTTTGATACAATTGAATTAAACTAACTTCTTGGTGTTTTTTTTTTAAACCCCCACAATGTCTGGTGAACGACAGCTGTTGGGAGGACTTCTCTTCCAATCACGAACGCTGCTGCCCCGCCGGTGTTGTCAGAGGGGCGAGAATCTCTAAAAGCAAAAGGAAGAAGCGCGGCGGGGGGGGGGGGGGGGGCCACTTTGGGATGTGTGAATGGCCCACCGAGCCTTACGGAAAAATAGAAATGCTGCGTTTGTGTCTGTCTGCATGTGCCCAGCCTTGAGTGTCGGGTGGCGCGCTTCCAGGGCGTCTTTCCCCCTCTGAATGTCTTTTCCTAGGGGTGGGGGGGAGAGAATCTGGAACTGGGAAAGTTCTTCAGCTCTTCCCTCCAACCCCCCCCTTTCTCCCTCCTCCCCTATTTGGTGGAAGTGGGTCACCAGAGGAAAGACTGCAATGGAAAGGTCACTCATCCTCTAACTCGCACCTGCTGGCGTTTCCCCCCCCCCTCCCCAAGCCCCCTTCTCCTATCGGGCAGCCAGAGGAGCGAGATCTGCTTCCAACTTGGATTCGAGACGAAAAGCAGCAGGATGCGAAATCTGGGCAACTGCGCGACGCTCCGCGGTTCGCCTCCCTCCCTCTCCCTTTTCTCATCGCCCCAGAAACTTTGCTGCGGCCCTTTCATCTCTGGGGCGGGATCGACCGAGCCAAACCGATCTGGCGACGCAGCGTAGAGTCGCTCAACATCTGCACGCGGATGGCGGCCACAAGTGCCTGCTTGTAAAAAACAGACGGGCCGGGCTATAAAACCCAACCATCGCGCACGTGTGGATGGAGACCACTCTTCCTGCCACTGTGGGACGGGGAAGCCTCCCACGTTTTTTAAACGCTTGATGGGGGAGGGTGGAGGAAAGGAGCCCCCCCTTATCAAACACAAACTTGGTTTTTCCTCCCCCCCTCCTCCTCCTGCAATTAAATCTAATTTGTTAATCGTCCTTCCCTCTGCGATGGGGGGGGGGGTTCCCATCTGAAAAGGAGACACGCAATCATTCTGTCGGCTTAATAATAATATTTTACCAATTAGGGCTGTATTTTGTGATAACGTCGACGGGACAGACGATTAAGCGGCTTCCTTTCATTGGGAGCCTGGAGAAATGGGGTGGGGGAAGGGTAGGGGGAAGCAGATCTGCCCGATTGATTTCTCAAGGGGGGGGGGGAGAGAGGAAAGCCCCCATCTTGAGCTCCCATCTGGAGGCGCCTCCCTGCCTATGGCACCCAGGACAGAGAGGTACTTCCGACCCACAGAACGACGCCCGGGCGCAGCTTCTGCATTCCCCGCGAGTTTAATGCGGGGCAAAACGGGGACTTTCTTTTCTCTTCGCAGCAGGTGTGCGTCTCCCCCCCCCCCCCCCCGGCCTCTCTTGCGTCTTCCTTGCCGGCCCTCTCGCCTGGCAACTGGGAAGGCTCGGAGTTTCGGGCCGGGCTCCTTAAGAACTCCGGGGCTGATCCTTCCTGACTCGAGCAAAAAATATGACTAGATTAATACGATTATTGCTAAGAGGAGGTAATTGATAACATCACCTGTCACTCCGGAGCAATCAGGATGATAAATGTTTCCGTCAGAGGGAAATCTGTGCTTGGTCTACCACAGCTTAATCCAACACACCATGTCAAATGTCAATTATAAAGATGTGTCTTTTCTGCTGCAATTTTTTGGGGGGGTGGGGGCAAGCGGACGAGGGGGAAACGAAGAGCAACTAACTCCGCAGAAACCCACTCCGGTATTTAGGATTCCCCTAAGACCACCTTTGCCCGGCCGGTTTCCCTTCCTTTGACAGAGGATGCCCCCGGATTGAAGCCCTCCTGAGCTGGCAGGCGGGAAACGGCCCTGAATCCGAATCGCCTGGGTGTCTTTTCTCCTAGGTCGCCAGGAACCGAAGTAACCTAAAAAGGAAAGCCAAAGGGTTGCCCCGGAGTACCTTCCAATTGCACATTGCAGAATAAGCCACAACAACTGGGCCGGGGGGGAGGTGGGGGGGGAGAGCAATTGTCATCCACCTAACTAATATACGTATTTCACGCAATGTTTACAATCCGCATCCAAACGGAGCATTCCTACGCTGGAACCCGACCTAATCGAGGGGCTATTTTTGCATATTCAGATAACGTATAGCTGTCATCGTTATTGCTAGATTCATCGGGGTCTGTGTGTATTTGTGTGTGTGTGTGAGAGAGAGAATATATACAACTAAGAACCAAAGATAACGGGGCACAGATGCTCATAACCTGTTACCAGAAATGACGACTGGGCTATGTTATATATAGATATATGACCTACCTGCGCATTCACACACCTCTAGGTAAATTCTCTCTCTCGGGCACTGTCTTTCCCTTGTTAAACAACCACGCAGGTTTATATATGATTACATGTTCTATTTCTATGGCACAACTTGCATTTACAAGAACTAAAAGCTCCACGGGAGACCCTCCGCTAGGACAATTTTGATTCCTCGCTGGCGCAGATATTTTTCCCCTTCTCTCCCCCCCCCAAAAAACAGATTATTATTAGCTGATATTAATAGATGCACAGGCCTCAAAAGACGAAATCAGCTATTGATAATTGCCAGAAGTATACGGCAGCTCCCGTATCGATCGCCTTGTCCCTTATTCCCCTGGTATGGGAGAGATAAGAAGACACACTCTTTAGTGCAATATAATTTCTTTTGACCTATCTGCTTGCTACAGACTTATGATGAATAGCCAGGGTGGTTAAAGTCCTTTATCACGAAAGTTGCCCCTTGATATAATATTGATTCTTTATAACTAGCTCCAAACACAAAAATCAAACTGTCCACTTGGCCACCATCATCATCAATATCATCACAAAAGCTCCGGAATAAAGATCAGGGGAGGACGGGAAACGCTTTCTATAATCTGCCCTCCTAATCTTTATTTGCTGATGATGAAAAGGAAAGGGGGGGCGGGGGCGGGGGCGGGGGCGGCGAGTCGCCTTAACCCATACAAAAAAAAATAGCCCCAGAGGAGCCGCTCCCCCCCCCCCCGAGGGGGGATCCAGCCGCGGGGCCGGGCGCAGAAGTCAGCCCCTCCGTTATGGCTTGGAGCAGCTGGTCAGTTTCGCCCACTCTCCGCCCCGAGTGGGCCAGATGCGAAGCTTTGCCTGGGAAGAGCCGGGTCAGTTTCCAGCTAAAGGAGCCAGGAGCGCTCCTGCCTGCCTGCCTGCCCGGGTCCCCTTCCTTGGAGCCGTCAATAACTCGGGGGCGGGGGGGGGCGGGGAGGCAGATTGGGAGGGGGGGTACGTGGACGGAGGGCCACAGTTTCGTGGCCCGGAAAGGCGCCTCTCGCAAAGAGGGAAACCGAAGCCACGCGGGTTCTCTCTCTCTCTCTCTCTCTCCCCCCACCCCTCCGCAGTGTTTCCTGCAGGGCTGCCTTGACAGCTGAACAGCCCTGGAGGGCCGCGGGAGGGATTCCTCCCAGGCGCCGGGCAGAACTCGCTGCGGCCGGCCTGGGGGGAGCGCAGCTTCGGCTCGCCTGCAAACCCCCGGACCGCGGCCGGGCGAGCGCCGGGCGGGCCGACGAGGATCTCTGCCTCCGGCATCTCAAGACGAGACCCGCCGCCCGCAGCCCCTCCGTTGGGTCCGTCCCAAATGCCAGGAGGAGGAGGAGGAGGAGGCGGGGGGTGGCCTCCGCCGGTCGCGATCTGGAAGGAGCCCCCAGCCCGAGCCGCCGCCGAGGCTGGGGAAGTGGACAGCGGCACGGTGGGCATCCGGGAGGGCAGGGGGCAGGCCAGGGACGCGAGTAGGGGGGATTCGGTCTGCGAGGCTTAACACCCCCTTTAACCAATCCCCCTTTCTTTCTTTCTTTCTTTCTTTCTTTCTTTCTTTCTTTCTTTCTTTCTTTCTTTCTTTCTTTCTTTCTTTCTTTCTTTCTTTCTTTCTTTCTTTCTTCCTTCCTTCCTTCCTTCCTTCCTTCCTTCCTTCCTTCCTTCCTTTCTTTCTTTCTTTCTTCCTTCCTTCCTTCCTTCCTTCCTTCCTTGCCCCTCCTGAATCCTTATGCAGCTCCTGCCCTGCCCAAGCGCTCCTCTGGCAGTCTGGCCGGCCGTAAGCAGTTGCGCTCCCGCATCCCGTCGCTGGCCCTGCTGTTGGCTTGGCCGCCCCCCCCCCCCCCCGCCCCGCCGCCGCCCCCGTTCCCCTGGCTCTGCTTGGCGGCCGTCCTGCGCTCTGCCTCGCTCGGCTTCCGGGCCGGGTCTTGCTCGGTCTAGTGGCTGCCGCGGCTCCTGCCACGACGAGTCCCTCGCCACGAACTTTCCAGCCCATCTGTCAGCCTGCTTGACAGATCCTCGCTGCTGCCCTGCTGCTCACCACACCAAGGCGGCCCAGAGCGGCAGGATCAGAAGGAAACCTCCCCGGCCCAGCCCCCCAGCCACAGCCACTTCTACACCTCCCGGAGATTGGGGAGAAGAGTAGAGGGAACTTGTAAAATCGGGCTCCAGGGACACAAAGAGGACTCTCCCCCACCCCACACACCAGATATACCAAGTGGACCCCCCTGCTCGTGGCTGCAATGATGGAGAGATGGCACCTAATAGACCCGGGAGGATCTGGAGGGAAAAAACAGTGCCAGAGTGGAGGTCCACGCTCCTCTGCCAGGGCTGCCCCTCTAAAGACCACAAGGCCAAGGAAGCAGAGCTGGAGCTGGGATTAGAAGGTGCACCGGAGACCCAGAAGCTGATCTCTAGGCACGCCCTCTCATCTCATTCCCCATAATAAATATAACACACTGCCAGGATTGTCAGATTACCTTTCTTGAAATAATGTCGCTCAGCTGTGGTTTTCTCCCTGGGTCACTCCAAAAAGGAAGGTCCTAAACAGGGTAAGTGGCTCCCATTGAGGTATTGTGGAAGGCTTTCACCACGGGATTCAACTGGTTGTGGGGACCACGGCCACAACCAGCTCCCATTGAATTTCATGGGACTTCCCAGTAGGAATTCTTGATTTCAGTCACTATCTGAGGGTGTCACAATCACATGCATATAAGACCCAGATTTCTATCTTCTCAGAGAGGGGAGGGGGGAGGGGGGGAGGGGGGAGTTTCTCTTCATTCTTTCCTCTCACACTTCATCATTGAACAGATCAACATTTGAGTCCAGAAGCACATTAAAAAACCAACAAAATCTTCCAGTGTATTGTATTGTCGAAGGCTTTCATGGCTGGAATCACTGGGGGGTTGTGGGGTTTCCAGGCTGTATGGCCGTGCTCCAGTAGCATTTCTAGAGGAGATCCTCTGAAGATGCCAGACACAGATGCAGGTGAAACGTCAGGAGAAAATGCTACTGGAACATGGCCACACAGCCCAGAAACCCCACAACACCCCAAAAATCTTCCAGCTTTGTGAGTCCAAGCTCACTTCATCAGATACCAGTTATTCTCAAGTGAAGGAGAAGACAATCAGATACCAGTATTTCTCATCCTGACAAAGCAAGTTTTGACTCATGAAAGCTTCTACCCTGGAAAGTTTCATTGGTCTTTAAGGTGCCACTAGACTCCAAGTTCAAAATTCGCTGTCCTGACACAGTCTAACACCGTTTAACAAAAACTATCCTAAACCCATGGGCTTCAATGGATTTGAAAGGGTGTGGTGCTCTGGATTGCGCTGCCCATTCTCACACTCAATGCAGCGACAACAGGCCCGTGACGGATGTTCTTCTTCACAACACACAGCATTTTACTGAACTGACCCCTCAAAATGTTGCTTGTTGCTGTTGAGAACAGGGCATTGCTCAGCATACCACACCGGTTCCAGGTGCACCCTCTGCCACCTCCAGACAAAAGATCTCAGACTCCAGGTGTTGGAAAAGATGGATCAGTCGTCCAAGCCAACACGTGCGCTTGTAAGAATGGCAGCAGATTGGTTAATAAAGTTATTACGTCCCCTGTTCATAGCAACTCGCGATGCCCTCTCAAATTAATAGTCTTCTAAACTGTGCACAGGGGAAAGTGAGCTAATGGAAGAGAATTAATGCATGTGTGCAGACACATAAACACTTGTGCATTCATGGTTTTTAAGTGCAGGGAGAATAGATGTGGCTAAATGGATGCTTTGTACTGTCCTTTTCTTGATCCAGATGCACACTCATTTAAACACACACTCACACACACACACACACACACAGAACTTTGGGAAGTGCTTTAGCTTTGGGAGCGGAGGCTGAAAAGTCCTCTGGCACTTGAACGGCTGGTGTGTCGACAAAGCCGATCAAGTGCAGGAGCTGCTGTTTTTATTCAACAATGCATATCTGTACAATGAGCTAATACAGCCTGCTATTGAATTTTGCAAAATGCATTCATGCTTCCCCTGGGTAGAACTAAGGTGTAATAGTTGATGACTAACCAAGATTACAATCAATTCACCTTATCTGGTTAAAAAAAAAATAACATTGTGTCAGCAGTGAGAACATCCTCTCATCAAATGACACAATATAATTTGATTAGTTAAATAAATAATCAGCTATGTCCAGACATATAGGTCACCTACTTGCAAATTAGATTACTCTGTTTACTTGCGGGAGGGACCTTGATTATTAAGTAGTCTCCCCCCTCCCTTTAGAACCTTCCATTTTGGCTGATTGTCAAAACAGACATTCTGTTTTCTAGGCCTTTAATACTTGTCCCAAAGCTCAGCTAGCTCATGCATCCTGGCTGTAAGAACTTTGAACACCTGTATATGGTTATATCTTTGCATCTTGACTTGAAGATGTGCAGTTAATCTGCTGGTGGTCCCTGGCCCAAAAGAAGTTTGGCTGCCTCAACCAAAGCCAGCGCTATTTCTGCCCTGGCCTCAGCCTAGTGGAATGCTCTGTCCAATGAGACCAGTGGGACCTTAGGTAGTTCCACAGGACTTGTAAGACAGAGCTGTTCCACAAAGCATATGGTTGAGGCAGCTAGGATGCCATCTTGCCAAACCCTCCTCCTCCTCCTCCTCCTCCTTTCTACTGTTCTCCATCATCAATCCCTTGAGACTGTGGTATGTTGCTGATTGCCATCTTGTGATTATTGTAACCTGTATTTATTGCTGTTTGATGTTTTAATGCTTACATTATTTTATACATTTTATATTGTGTTGATATGATGTGACCCTCCCAAAGCCCAGAATGGGAGGGGTGGCATAGAAATCTAATAAATAAAACAAAATCAATAACTTGGGACAAACAAAACCTGATCTCAAGTAAGCGGGTGATAGACTATGTTTTATGTATTTATTTCGTAATTTTCCCCGCTGTGGGCTTACAGCATTGTTCTCCCTTCCGCCTTGTATCCTCAAATCAACAGCAGGCAGCCGCATTCCACGGACTGGGTACCCAGCTGTGGTTTTATTGGTCCACCATTTCCAAGGAGGCTTCCTGGAGGAATGTGGAGGCTGCAAACATAGAAAAACCATCCTGCTATTGGAAAGACTCCATTGGACTTAATGGACATATGCCACCTTTCTTGGTGGCATAAGTCTAAAACCCTGGCTGCCTGTGCAATGGGGGCAATGGCTGGGAGGAAGCTGACTAATGTTGACTCCTCCCCGGCCATGCCCCAGGACAAGGGATGGAGTGAGGGGAAACTGCACCCAGGGCACACATGAGCTCTGCACCCCTGCTGCAGACCGCCAGCCCCCGCCCCTCCACACCCCCTCCACGCCCTGACTTTGCCCTGCCACACTGCGCTCAAGGCGTTGTGCCCCCCATCCCGTTGGCACTACGCCACTGCCCAGGACTGCACCTGCTACACTGGCAGTGGGCATGCAAGGACACTTGTGCAGCATCTCACACTACATTCCATCACCAGGGAGGGCTGCAGCAGCCACTGGCTCAGCCCCACACAGTGAGTCTCATGTTATGCAGTGGGAGTGACATCTGGGAAAATGCCCATAGGATTGGAGCCTGTGGTACAATTCTAAGCAACTCTTCTCAGAATCCAACTGAATGTACTCAATGGGCATTCATACCAGGAAAGTTGTTTCTGGCATTTCTTCATCACTTCTATATTTTTTTTCAGACAGCAGATTGGATTTCCTGATATAAGGAATATGAACCAGGGATGTGGATTTGGATATTTTTGATTTGAACCATTGCCTGAAATTCCATGTTTCGTTAGGGAGCAGGAATACTCTATCCAAAACCCCAAGTACTGTTTCAGCAGAGAAATACCTGAATGCACCCCCCCCTTGTGTGAACAAAGAACATTAATAAGGACAAAGGAGAGTTTAGATAAACATCATTAGAGCTCTTCTCTAAGATAAGATGGGGGATTTTTTCCCCTTCACATACACTAAATCCAAAATTTGGTGCTAGCTGTTCAAAACTGGTTACAAATGCTTCAGGCCATTTGCACTGCTGAAATAAATATCAAAGAAGAACGGGGGTGGGGGGGGGAATCTACCCATGACACCCACATCTGCTTTTAAGACCCTCACTAGCTGACGGAGAGTCAAAACGTATTTTTCAAACAAAATTTGAACTGTTCATGATCCAACTACACAATTGGGCACTTTACTGAATGTATGTGTATCCTGTGCCTTTGCTAATGTCATGTGACAACACTTTCATTCAAGGTAAAGCAACATGGCAGCAATAGTATTGACTTTCTGTTTTTCTGTCAGTGAAATGTATAAAATGGTTGTGGGTTCCCTGCTCCCCTCCCGGACAAAATTGATAAAAGTATCACCTCTGCATTGTGAGCATTTAGTTCAGAGGTGCAATCAAAAGCTCTCATATTGTGGGCTGGGCCTTTAAAGCAAAACATTCACCATTACTGAGATTTAAATCAGTTAATTAGTCACTTAATCTATCTGCTTTTGTGTCCTTGCTCAGATTATGAAATTGCAGGAGAAACTTTCCTATATTATCTGAAAGGGAATCAGGTTCTGGGTTTTGCTTAAAACCAACCAACCAATAAATAACTTTATACATGCATATACCCATTGTCACAGTATACAAATAATTTTCAAGACCTTCTCATGTGTTTTGTTGACCCACATCTACATATCAGTATACGATAATAACATACCAACACCAGATAGATAGGTAAACAGATTGATAAGCAGTCAAGCTGACAAATGTGGTTATTTGAGTGTATGCATAAAACATGGATTTAAACACTTTATTTGTTAAATGCATACACTTAAAATTAATTTTAGACTAATTTAGCATGATTTTTATGACCCAGTCCCATGTAATAAGAATTTCAATAAGGATACTGTGGGTATGCTTTAGAGTAATTTTACAATCCAGTCCCTATTTAGATTACGTTGAGGAAGTTGTTGAACATACCTTAGGATAAAGTTTATAATCTGTCCCTGTTAAAGAGCCAACTTGGTGGACCCTGAGTTCAAAGTTTAGCTGACAGCATTATTTATAGCCCAGACTCAACTAAAGAAGCCACATAAAAAAACTTCATAGTCTTGTTTTTAACAAGAGGAACTATTTATTAATGTGGCACTTTAAGGGTTAAACACCCACACTGACAATGTTTATCTCTGTGAACACAATCATATGTACTTTAATTCCACATGTTAAGTAGTCCATGGGACACACTTGTTGAATCTTCTGCCTTTTTATATTGCTTGGGTTCACTAGGCTTCTAGGATGCGATTTTAAGCATCCTTCTAGGATGCCATTTTAAGCATTCAAAAAAAGCAACCTGTGGTACATAGAATCTTCCTGAAAATCAGCTCTATAAATAAAAAAATAAAAGGCTGATTTTTAGTCTCCATAAGCAAGCAAACTCTTGGGGTAAGCTTTTTAAGCGGGCTAAAAGAATATGTTGTGAATTGTTGTGTAATATACTTTATGAGAGTTGTGAACATTTGTAGATCAAGGCACTGAAGAAGATTCTTTGGGGCAGAGAAGACAACCAGGATTCTGTTTGCCTGTGATCTGAAGAAATTGTGCTGCAATAATCTTAAAAGAATTGATTGCCTCTAACTGCAAGGATCAGGAAAAAAACCCTCCTTTATACAACTATTGCTGCAATAGGTTTAAAAATATTGTACACTGTTAACCAACAGGAAGATTTTGTACAATAGGTTCAAAAATATTGTATATTGCTAATATAGCAGAAGATTTTGTACTTAAAAGTATTGTATAGTGTTAACAGACAAGAAGATTTTGATATATTGCCAGTTACTGTGAACTTTCTGGAAGCTGTCTCGTATTTGGGACTCTAAAAGCTGCTTTGATCTTGGTCTGATTTTATCACATATATCCTTATGATAATTGATGTTCAATGGGCAATTTTGAAAAAGTATAATGTACGTAGCTTAAGCTGTACAATTACATGGTATAATTAAAATGTATATTTGATTAATGAGGAAGTGTTTCTCATTTGATTTCCTAGCCTCAACATGTTTTGTTTTGTTTTTGGTATTTCTACAAATCAAACATTTGTTCGCATTTCCAGTGAGCTAGTGTAGGCTTGAATTTCCATTCAATACCTATAAAAAACTAACGTGACCTATCCCAACTATGCACATTAATTCTGTGTGGCTAACCTTAAGCCACAACTTCAACAAATCTGCTCCCAGTAGTGATACATCTTCGGAACATTGACAGGTTTGTTGGGAGAATATGTGAAGGGCTATGGCAGAAAAAGCCCAAAACATAATCTGGGCTCTTGGGCTCTTATTTATAATGATAGTTTCCAAATAACTTATAGAAGAAGAAGAAGAAGAAGAAGAAGAAGAAGAAGAAGAAGAAGAAGAAGAAGAAGAGGAAGAAGAAGAAGAAGAAGAGGAGTTTGGATTTATATCCCCCCTTTCTCTCCTGCAGGAGACTCAAAGGGGCTTACAATCTCCTTGCCCTTCCCCCCTCACAACAAACACCCTGTGAGGTGGGTGGGGCTGAGAGAGCTCCGAAGAGCTGTGACTAGTCCAAGGTCACCCAGCTGGTGTGTGTGGGAGTGTACAGGCTAATCTGAATTCCCCAGATAAGCCTCCACAGCTTAGGTGGCAGAGCTGGGAATCAAATCCGGTTCCTCCAGATTAGATACACGAGCTCTTAACCTCCTACGCCACTGCTGCTCTCTTATAGGTGGCCAAGCAGGTTCATATGGATTATTTTTAAACATCACTAGAGTTTTGTTTATTTGAGAAATAAATGTGATCTTATCTCAGTGCTCGCCATAGTGGTCCTATTCCTGAGCCCTTAAATAGCAACTCAGCCATTGATTCTAAGGAAGCAGCATCAGGAATATTGGTGAGACCTGATTGTCCCCTCTGGAGATAAGCAGGCAATGGACCTCCATAGCTGAAAGATGATCTGCTGTTGGTCTTGGATCCTGAACTTGGTAACACAGATAGTGAACAGCTTTGGAGTCTAGGAGTCCACACTCACCTGTAAGCCCTTGCCTGAAGCACCAACACACCTGTCATGACGGTTCTGAGTGTCATATGACTGCATGGCCGCAGGACAAAATTTTACTGAAAGCTGAATGAGATGTTAGAGACAAACTAGATGCACCCTGGGTCTGGGTGCCAGCCCTGATTGTGTTCCAAGGGCTTGGCTGTACTTGGGAATGCTGTTGCTATTTTAAAAACTAACCGTTTGGAAATGCTATGAAGGCTTGATCTTGGTTAGGCCTAAAGCATTGCAGGATGAGGCCTGCTGCTCCAAGCTTTTCGGTGCCAAAATAGCTGTGCCTCACTGTGTTCAGGAAGTCTTAGAGTGGGGATAAACAAGGGCATGCCATCTCACAAAGCTGCTGGCCTGACCAGGATCAGTTCGTCATTTTAAAATGCCCTTGTTAGGCTTTAAAACGGCAGCAGCATCCCCTGGTTAGACCCGAGGACACCATCATGTCTAAATTGGCCTTCAGCCCTGTCTTCTGAAGGAAGAGCACTTGAAACAGCAATCAGGGCTGACAACTAGACAAAAGGACTCAGTTGTGCTCTGAAGCTCATAAAATCTGGTCACCCACAGCCTCATGGAGCTGTCCAGGGTCTGGAAAATCTTGTGCCCAACATATTTTATTTACCTATTTAAAACATTTTTGTCCCGCTATTCAGGGCCCCCAAGGCAGCACATATAAAACATTTAAAAAAGGAACAATTAAGAACAACATTTAAAATGATATACTATTCAATAAAAACACATAAACAAACAATACCAGAAACAGGGAGAAGGGCAAAAACCATTACTGGGGGTATGCCAAATACAAAATCTTCCCCCAGTGGCACAAGACACTGATAAAGGCAGACAGATCTCCTTGAGAAAGCACTTTTGGGTTGTTACCTGTCTAGTCGCAGATGGTAGGAACAACTTAAGTAGGGACAACTGAAAATGACTTGAGTGAATAGTAGGTTTTTAGAGGAGAAGGTGGTCCTTAAGAAATGTTTGTCCCGGGCCATACAGAATTTTAAAAGTCGATACCAGCACCTGAAAAATTGGAAGCCAGTGGAGATGGAACAAGATTAGTTCATATGGTCCAGTCAGCCCTCTGGCTGCAGTGTTCTGTACAACCTACAGCTTCCAGACAGCACACTGCAGTAATCTAATCCAGATCCTGAATTTGGTAACACAGATAGTGAACAGCTTTGGAGTCCTAGGAGTCCACACTCATCTGTAAGCCTTGCCTGAAGCACCAACACACCTGCCATGACGGTTCAGAGTGTCATGCACTGCTTCCTGACCACTGCTGCCACCTGTTTATCCAGGAGCTGCAAACTTGCCCCTTTAGAGGAAAGCAACCCCATCTAGGACAGGGGAGAACCCATTTCCTGTATCAGGACCCCCCCCCCCAACAGCACCTCCATTTTGTCAGAATTAAATTTCAGTTAGCCCTCATCCATTCCAAAATGGCCTTCAGACATCTGTTCACAATTTCCAGTCTTCCTTGGGTCTTCTTGTAGTGCAGTATAGAACTGAGTATCATCTACATATTGGTGGAAACTCCACCTAAATATCCAGATGATATCTCCAAGAAACTTTACCTAGATGTTGAAAAATGTGGGGATGAGGTGGGACCTTGGAGAACCCTGTAGGCCAGAGATGGGTATAGTAGTCCCCAGTGCCACAGTACGAAACCTACCCTTGATGTAGCACTGGAACCCCTGCTTCTCAGTCTCTGAAGGACATTTTGTGCTGCAAGGCTCTGAATCTCAGTTCTAAGACCCCTTGTGCATTAATGCTGAGGTCACTGTGGATAAAAGACTTTCTGCGCAACATTACAATGTTGACTTGGCCCTGCAGACAAATATGCTGATGTGAATGTTAAAGTTGGTGGTTTTTTTTTTACAATTTAGAGATGTGTTGTTGCCCAAAGATAGTGAAATAATTCATAATAATGGGATTAACAATGATCATAGATTTAATTGAATATCTTTCAAAAGACAGATTCATCTTATTTACATATCTCTAAAGATGCTGAATTATCTGAGCAAGAAAATACTGCTTTGGAATTAATAGGAACTTATGGTACATTGCACTTTCAACAGTCAATGAAATAATAAAGATATGGGAATAAAATCCTCTCTCAGCTCTACGGAACTCACTGATGAAATAATCTGCAAATAAGATTAAAAGATTTCAGGACCAGTAAGATTGCCTCTCATGACCTTAAATGTCATCCAAGTCAGATTTAATACTAGACACTGTATTTTTTTAAAAAAAAAGTCTTGTAAAATATAGGGATCGCATACTATTACAATTTGCTATGAGAGCTGCAGTTTATGAATAAAGTTTGTTTGTGTAAATATTTTTACTTCCAGGCTGGAGGTAAGACCTGTACTGTAAAATAATTAATGTTGCACACGAGAAGAGGCTCCTCAATGCCTTTTTAATCTGTCACACAAAGGCCTAATAGGATGCAGTGGGCATAAATCTGTTGCCAGACAAATTCATATTACAGAGAAATCACATTCTTAACAATTAGAGTAATAAAACTTAAGAATAGTCTTAGCTTTTAAGAAGTACCTGTTGTATTCAAGGGCTGAACAATTCTCCTACAGTCACCCTGGACTTATTGTAGATACTTTCAAAGACTGTGGGGGAAAGCCTTTAAAAATTAAAGAATTTCTAGGAATTACAAGAAGGGTTTTTCTGTTCGGTGTTATCTTAGACAAGATGGTCACAATGGAATAGAATTTTATTCCAGAACTAGGTGCCAGAGGACAAAACTAGATGTGTTGGGAGCAGCTATATTTAACAGGCCAATCCAGAGCCTGCGGCAGTAGGCTGTAATGCCACTTTGGCACTGCCCCTCTGCCTCCAGAAGGGTTTCTTAGCAGTGCAGGGATATCAAAAACAAAAAAAGCCTCCCTGTTGTTGAAAAGCCCTCCATTGGGCTCTATGGGTTTATGCAACCCAAAAAGGTGACGTAAACCCAAACTCCCAGCGCTGGCATTTCAGTGGGCAAAGGCCAGAAGGGAGCTGACTAATATCGGCACCAACCCCCAGTCCATCCCCAGAATCTCCCTGGCCACATTGGCACAGTTTTTTTGTGCCAGTGGGCTTGGGCAAGTGCAGCGCATTTTAGGTTGGGTGTCATGCATTTGCCCCTTGCAGCAATGGGATGGGCACCCATGCTGGTGCAGGGCTGCACCAGCTCCAGAGATGGGTCTGTCCCCCTGATTTGAGCTGCCCATGTATGTACTATTTAAGCATAAAATATGTGTGTGGGTGATGAGGAGTTCTGATTTCTATGAGAAGAGCCAAGTGCTCTTCCTTCTACCTGCTGTCACCATGTTGTGTTTCTGGAGGCACTTTTCTGTTGTTCTAGGGTCTTGGAGAGAGTGCAGTAGAACACTTAATAATAAGATGCTGGAAGGAATAGGGTTCAGCTCTCCTAACCTGCATGCTTGTTCTGTTACAAAAGAACTGACCCTCCCCCCTCTACTTCATACACAAATGGGGCAGATATGTGAAGAAACAAAAGAGACTTCCCTCATCATTTGCTCTGAAACATCTGGATTGTTGTATGTAATATGAAGTTGCTCTTGTAATCCTCATAACTTACTATGGATTTCATTTTTACTGCTTGCTCTATATGCAATGTACTTAAAAACTTCTTATGGTTCATTCTCACAACAATCTCGAGTGATTTGCTATTACTCATTTTCACAGATGGTCAAATGAGGTTGAGAGAATGGGAGCGAGACAACCGTTTGTCCAAGACTACGTCATCAGTCTGACCCTGGTGTAGACTTTGAATCTAACTTTCTGAGATCCATCCAAGTCCAGCCTTTCCTCCAGTAGAGCCATAAGTAGCTGAGTTTCATCTTAGAAAAAAACATGGTATGTTTGCTTTTTGTTCTTCTGACCCACATGACAAACACCTTAGTGCAGTGTTTCCCAACATTTTCGACATCACGGTACCTTCGACTTCACTCTTCATATCTCACGGTACTCCTGCCACTCCTCCCCCCAGTGCCCCTGCTTGCCACACACCCACCTTCCCCTCCCAGGGTGAAGGGAAGCACTGGGGCGGGGGGGGGGGGAAGTGGCTGCTGACCTTGCAGCAGGTCCTGCCCCCTGGGCCAGCTCCATGTCCTTGCTGGCACCAGCGGAAGACACTGCAAAAGTGAGGGGGGCTGGTAGCATTGCCACAGTACCCCTGGGACATGCTCACGGCACCCCAGGGTACCACGGAACCCTGGTTAGGAATCACTGCTTTAGTGTATGAACATACTTGATCTTTCCAAACAGAAAGGCTAACTTGAACTGTTCAGTTCCTGTTGGTGACTGATGTGGCCTCACATCTGTACAGGCAACTTATAGGCAACCTGCAACTTCAAACAGATCTATGAACATGAGCATATGATTCTGAATTCTGAAGATACATATATTAATGCTGAAACCATGGACTACCTTCATGCATCAGTAATCTGCTTTAGTTATAACTGGGCCTTTATTTTTATTTTATTTTTTAGGTTATATATATATAAGATTATGCCAGATGGGGAACAGTAAGGAAAGGAAAGGAAAAGTGAGGCCAGCTGCTGTGTAAAAAACAATAAAATTAGGACTGCGTTCAACCATAGGCTCAGAGGAACATCTCTGTCTTCTTACAGACCCTGTGGAACTGAGTTCAGCAAGGCCTGGATCTTGATCAACATAGGGCGATTCCGCACACGAGTAAAATAGGTTCAACCCAGTTCTCTGAGAAGGGTACTAACCTAGGTCAAAGCCATTGTTGTTCCCCACTGCAACCAGCTTGATCCCAGCTCGGAGGGCAGAATCATCCTGTGCCTCTTCGCAGCTCCGTTCCGATTGGCTACTGTTCCATGGCCATGTTCCATCTATCCCCGCACACGTTATTTTTAAAAACTGCCACAGGAATGGAGGGATGAAGGTGGCATTTTTTGATTGGCCACTTACATTGGTACGCGGAAATTATGCTCCGTTTGTGCGACCAGCCATTGCTTTGAACGCAAGAAAGAAGAGGGAAAAAAATTAGGCGCGATTTTCACTGCGGCGGTTCTCCAGCTGTACGCATGCCTGAAACACTCAGTTGTGATTGACTGAATCGGGGAACTCCTGGCACCAGAGATTCCGCACTTTACTGGAATCGAGCTGAGTTCGAGCGTGGTTTCCTGAAAAAGTAGTAGTTCCCAACTGGAGTCGGAAATTTGACCGTTACACGGGGCGAAGCTGGTACAAAACCACGTCGATCCCAGTGGTTGTGCAGAGCACTTAGATCGAACGCAGCTCGAACTTAGGTCGATAACACAAGTGCGGAATTGACCACAGTTCCACCAGACTAGAGCCAGGGTCAAAATCAGGACAAGATATTTCTCAGGCCAAGGACCACCAGGATGATTTTGAAAATTAACCATATACATCTTGCCTCTTGATGTGGTTCAAGTCAGCTGAGCGAATTGCTCTTTGTGGGGTCTAGTGAGAGAAGTAGGCTCATAGGTACAATTGCCCCAGACCATTTTGGACCTTGAAAGTCAATACCAAAACCTTAAACTGACTTTGTACTTAATCTGGAGCCAGAGCAGCTGATGGAGCACTGGTTGTGTATGTGTTCTTCATAGGATCCTTATAAGGACTATATTCTAGACCAGTTGCAGGGTAGTTCGGCATAGAGTGAGTTACAGGGCCACTCCCCACTTACCTCGTCTGAGTGCAACCCCACAGCGACCCCTCGTAGAAAAGCCTCCGTGGCTTTTGACAACGGAGACATTTGTTCCCCACTCATTTTCCATTCAGGAAATAGTGTGGGGTTCCACATCAAGAGTCAAAGAGGCAATTGAGCGTTCTGATTGGCTGGCACACGTGTGCATCATTTACATGTGGGAGTTGCAGCCAGCCGAAGGGGGGGCTCCATTTTGATTGGCTGACCCGAAAAGTTCGTTTGGATAAGCTGAATGCATTGTTTTAAGACGTCTGCACATGCTGACGTCACTACCTGTTGCAAATTGCTTGGGCAGAAAAATGAAAGTAAATATCGGTTTCGGTTTACACCGCCGACAACCCTGTGCTCAGCAGCACTTTGCCAAGCTGCAAAACAATGGAGCTCGAGCAAAAAAGAGCAAAAAAGAGCAATGTTGGCACGTCTTGTTGTGCACACGTCTCAATTTCCAAGCACTTTCTGACGGGAATACCCTCCCTAAACAAAATGACGGTTCCTGTTTCCTGATTGGCCGGAAGCTGCACTTCAGAGCGAATCAGCCACGCGTAAACAGCCGAGGTTCCCCACCCCCCTGCGGCACCTGTGGGGTTTTTGAAAATGTTGCTCTGTTCAGAGGAGCTAATTTGCCGCGCGACAAGGAGGTGGGAGAGCGGCAAATTAAGGGCAGCTGCGCAGTGGGCGCTGGTGACGTGGGGAACGTCCATCCTCCTCGTGTCTTTTAAAGAGGTGACCCCGCGGCTTATGGTGAGTGGGGAGTGGCCCGCTGTAGATTAATCTGGATGTTGTGAAGATCACTGTGGCTAGGTCAGGGCAGGGCAAGTAGAGAACCAGCTGCTAGACGCAATGAAGGCAAAAAACCCTGGCGGGGGGGGCAGCCCTGCTTTTTTGTATGGCATGGGGGCAGTCACTTTAATGTCAGATATTGCGACCAGCTTCATCACTATTTATCAACACAACTATAGAACTTTATTAGGTGTACCTCAATTAATTTCCCCTTATTATTTGTTTCTTGTTTCTTGTTTCCTGGATAATGGATAAAATATACTATCTCTGTATCTTTTATACTACTTGATGGACCATTCATTTCTGATTAGTATTTGGATATTTATTCATGAATAGTATTTGAAATGATAATGACAATAATCAGAGTTTTTGAAATTACTTCAATGATTAAGAATTCTCGTAAGTAGCAATTTTGAATGGCAAAGTAGGATGAATAACAGTTTAATTTGTCATTCCCCAACCACAATTTAATGTAATAATAATATGAACTCACATAATAATAATATGAACTCATCTCACCTCAACTCAAACAATTTATTGCTGAAGACAGGATTTGCAATGATGCTGCAAAAATTCCCAGACTTATTAAGCAGTTTTGTTTTTCAGAGAAAACTCATAATGAAGAATTAGTTGAGATAATAGTTTCTAGCAAATTGTGTGAAAAAAATTACCAGAAAAAGATGGTTAAAAATGATGATGGAAAAGAAGGGATTCCATCCTAGATTTTAACTCTTCTTGAAATGTTTGAGGAAGTATACTACATAGCTGAGAATACAAAACTCATAGACAAAACCAGAAAAGATACATAAACAGCTGTGAACAAATTATAACAAGTCGTATATTTCTGGAATTCTATTCCTGAAAGTCTGTTGTAGATATTGCAAAAATGGACCCTAGAATTACCCCTTTGAAAACTCCTTCAGACCAGTGGTGAGTACATTCTATGTGAAGGTCAATAGGTATATAGTTGTATATGATCCTGTTTGCAGAGTAATGAGCAGAATATAGCTTTGTGTGCCACTTTAAAATTAGTTATCTTGCCAAATACCAGCTTTTTACCTCAGAAATCATAAACAAAAGAACTTTACTTATACTGAGAGAGAAAGAGACTATATACATATAACAAAGTAACACTTATTCATCAGTACATTCACAGTTCATCGTTTGGTTACAATTTGGTTACCATAAATGTATCGTTTACAATATTTAACTTTCCAGTCAGAGGCCTTTTTACATAGCTTGAGTTAACAGAACACTAAACAACATCTTTCCTCAGCAAGAGTTAGAGAGCAACTGTTTCCAACTGTCACTTTTAGAATGTCCGCTGAGCTCTCCCAGAATTCCCTGCTGCTGCTCCATGCAAGGGTGTAAAATCCAACACTATGTTTGACCAGTTCCCTTACATTTCATGAGACAATTACAAATATTTTTTTCATTCTCTGTACCTTTCAATTTCACAGTCTCCATAAAAATCCTCATATTAACTGTCAAAATTCATCAGGTGCCCAAACGTCACTTGATCCTACTTTAGTTCAAGGCCAAATAAATGCTTTCAAGTATGAGGTCTCCTATCTGCTCTTTGTACTCAACTGTCCCTTTGGGTCAGACCAGTGATCCAACTAGTCCAGCATCCTGTCTTACACAGTGGCCAGTCATTTACTCTGGAGGGCCAACAATAGGGCAAAGAAGCCAAGGGCTTCCCCTAATATTACCTCCTGGCCATAGACAATATGCATGGTGTGGAACTACTGAAGAATGGCATTCCAGTTGTAGTTCATTGCTTATTAGATGCTCCTCATATTGATTGTATTGTCTTATGCTGTGAAATCTGTTTTGGATATCCATGAGAAAGGTGGACTATACCTACCTACCTACCTACCTACCTACCTACCTACCTACCTACCTACCTACCTACCTACCTGCCTGCCTGCCTGCCTGCCTGCCTGCCTGCCTGCCTGCCTGCCTGCCTGCCTGCCTGCCTGCCTGCCTGCCTACCTACCTACCTACCTACCTACCTACCTACCTACCTACCTACCTACCTACCTGACTGCTGTCCACTCTGTCTATTTGGCAAAAAGTTCACACTGGCCTGCTCTGCACAAGCCCCTGAAAAAGTTTTGCTCCCCCCCGTTTGTTGCACTCACCCTCTCACAACACTGCTTCATGGCTGCCATTTTGTGGTTGTTCCATTTTTAAAAACTTCTTAGAGTCATAGCTATGAAGCTTCAAAGCTATGTAGACACGCTTCCCCCCCCCCCCATAAAAAAATGACAGAAATACAGTGTGAGATGGCTGGGCTCAGAACAGTGACGAAGTCTGGAGAAGTCTGGAGACTGCAGAGAGGCATAGGAAACATTTTAAAGACATCACACAGCAAGTGAAAATGTTTTCAGAAAAGACTTGCTAGGGAGCAGCATGCAAATAAAACATTTTCAGGCAGGAAATAAAATATTTTGGGATAAAAACCATGAGGAGCTCCATTGAGGAAACATTTTATTTCCTGCCTGACAATGTTTTATTTGTGTTGTTCAGAAATGGCCATAGATTGAGCTTGTGAATGTATAGTCCACAATATTTACATTTAGCCGCTTGGGCACTCCAAACACTATCCCTCCTTGGCTCATTTGAGTACTTTCTTGCTATACACAATAGCTTCCAGGGGAAACCTGAGCTCTCTTCATTTAGTTTGCCAACACTGTTTCTTGTGGTGGCTGCTTCAACCTTCTCTGGTTAATCACACCATTTAGGATAAAGTGTGAATGTCGGAACTTACTTATTTCACTTCTCCCCCATTCCTAGCCTGATTCTGCTTGAGTCAATGCTGCTTGAGCTGTGTAGATCTGATCCATGCATAAAAGGGCCTGTTTACTTATCTGGTCAGTCTATCTACAGGAATACTTATATAATACATGATGACATTTGTTTGTTTGTCCCTATTAACTGTATTTTGTTGGCCCCAAGCAAAATACTGGTACCCAGTCCAAGGAGATCAAAATCAGCTTGGGAGAACAATAGGAGAGCGAGAGAGAGCAACACAGGAGGAATGTACAGAGTTGCAGAAGATAACGGAGAGGGTTTAATATATTCCTTCAAGGAAAAGACTGTTGTGGGGGGAGGGTTAAAAGAATCCTTCAAGAACCATACTTTGTATTAGTTCTGAAGGAAGGTTGACAAGTAGCTCAGCTCCTTATTTGGGTTTAGTCAAGATTATTACATTAGTGCAAGCTCTTTATTTTTGATGTCTGTTCAAGAGGCCATATGCTCATTCTTAGAGTGGAAGAATGCTTTCTCAAGTTTTTCAGATATATGCCAGAGGAAGGTTGCACTATGGAAAAGTCAGTGATAACCGAAATAACTTTTCTTATAGAAACAGCACAGCGAAATCAGTTGAATTTGTCTCAGATATAATTTAGCCTGTTTCTTTGCTGGGAATTATTTAACTCAAAAAGGTCAATAATGATGTGTACTCTGAAGTAAGGGATTTTAAAAATTATGACTGTAAGTGTAATTTTAAAGCTTGACTACAATGGGTTAGTAATGGAAAAAACAAGGAAAAAGAAGCAACTAATTATTGTGAGAAAATTATATTTGCATATTGAGCTATTTATAGAACCCTGTTATGTCCTGGCAGCACTTGTATTTAGCTGTAATTTAAATGCTGCAATTCAACTGAAAACATATATTCACATATTTTAAGTAGTCACATCCCTGGTCCAGCAGAAGTGATCTTCATGAGCAGATAATATGATGTAGGCCCTGTCTTGGATGGTCCAATCTAGACTGATTTAATCAGATCTCAGAAGCTACATAGTGTTGGCCCTGGTTAGTATTTAGATGGGATACCACCAAGGAATACCAAGGTTTTTATGCAGAGGAAAGCAATGGCAAGCCATTTCTGTTAGTCTCTTGCCTTGAATATCCTACTGGGTTGCCATAACTCAGTTGTGACTTGATGGCACTTTATACACAATAAGATTTGGCCTTCTGTATGGAAGTTGCTAGAATCATCTGGTGTTGCTAAGAGGAATGCATTTCACCACTTGGGACCACTGGTCTCTCCAGTTACTGCTGTAGATGGATTGAGGCTGAGGGGTGGAACACTACAGAGATCCTCCCAAGTTACACAAACCTAAAAAGCAACAATATGCATAACCTTTCAAATCTAACAATTAAATGTGAACGTGTGAATTATAGAGCTCAACATTCCCCTTTTCAAATATTTTGAACAATGCAAATTGACTATATTTTGGCCAGTACATAGTAGCTGAATGTGGTAATCTAGACACATTTCATGAAGGATTTTGATATATGATTTTTAAATATGAGTAGCCATGGTTTTTAAATTTGATCAGTGTCATAAGTGAAGCCTGTCATAAAACTTCTGTAAACTCCCTTCCCCTGTAAATGATTTAAATCCAAGGGCCCACTTATACAGCCATTTTTTCTCCTTTATGAGGTGATTTTTTTCACCTCATGAAGGAATCTGTAAAAGTACTGATCTTGAGCTGTACTTCCTTCCTTTTCTTATTAAGCTTGTACGGTGTTCACAGTTTTTGAGTACGTAGTAGCAGGAGATCAATTGACTAACTTCTCTTCTCATGGGAGTATAAAATCACCTCATGATACGGAGAAGGGCAGTGGAGTGGATTACCATATAGGTAACAGACTTAGCATATGCAAACTTCTTATATTGACCTCAGACAATCTAATATTCTATTGAAGTAACGTATATTCTTAATGGAAATTATAATATATTGTCGAGCTATCAAAGCCATGCCCTCATCTTTGTTTTGTTTTTTAAATACCCCAGGTCATTCAGAATAAACTTTAATTGTGCATTGTGTCATCCACTGGGCAGTCTTCATTAACAACAAGTAGAAGTGTCTCTGTCACAGGCAGTTGCCACTTAGTGAAGTTTCACAAACATATCTTCATTCTTTATGCATGCTGTGCTTTATTGCCAGCACCAGGTGCGAGCCAGGAACACTTCACTACACACAAATAGCTGGAGAGGTCAAATGTCACTGTTAAAAGTAATAACGATTAACAAACAGAACAACAGAGGTGTGTTCTCACATGATCAGCTGCATCAGTGGCTTCCTCAAGAACATGAAGCCGTGCTCATATTTTATAGTGATGAGCTAAGGAATGTATTAATTTATTACAGGAAGAACAGTCACTTTTAGGCTGAACAGTAGGCATCAGGTTTTTTTTAAATAAAGATTTCTGTTCTACTGTGTCTCAGAACATTTTTTATTTCATTGTGACCACCTTGTCAGGCAGATTTAGGCTAGAAGTGAGTTACTTATCCAATGCTACACAATGAGTTTCATGAGTGAGTAGGGATGTATGTGTGGCTGTACCTAATATATCACGTTGGCTTTGAGCTATACTGCTTGTTACATTTTTATGATTTAGTTCACTGGTTCTTTTTCAGTGCAAAGCTGGTTGTGAAATAATGTTTACTGCATATGGGATAACTGTTATATGCTAAGCACAGTATACAGTACATTATGTGTAGGCCACAACCCAGAGACAAAGTAAAAGTACACATAGAAAAATAGGTGTCAGGGAAAACTGATATAGCATACAACTTTTCTTTATACAGGGAGCTGTTTCCACACAGGAGTATTGAACTACATGACCAACTACTACCCAGTGAGACATGTTTCCCAGGTGCGTAACTGCCTAAAATGGCACCTGGGGCAAACACAGCAGTTCACTCTGCCTCAGTGCCACTTGGGCAGGTCAAGTGGGGGTTGTGTTGTTGGCCACCCCCGCCTCACAACTGGGTCCCTGTCTGAACTCCACATGGAGTTCTGGACCAGGGCAGAGGTGTAGCAAGGAGGAAAAGTGCCTGGTGCCCTGGTGCATCCTCCGCCCCTGCCCCACCCCAGAACGCCCCCACCACACCCCAGAATGGCCCACCATGCCCCACAGGGGCACCTGACTGGTGCGTCGCGACCCCCGTCCCCTGGAGCTACCCCTCTGGACCAGGGTCACAACAGAATGTTGAGCCAGCCAGTGCAGGCTCATCCTGCCATAGTTAAATTTGCACTAGAAAGCTTGCATAGTGGAAAGAGCTTGAAGTGAGAACTTTATTTCTGGCACATAGTTTTCTTCCACATAGTTTTTTTTAAAGAGAAGCATACATTTTACCTACAGTGAGACGAGGTAAATTCTAGAAAGGAGTTGATCTCTAGGTGTCCAGCTCTGGGTTGGGATATATCTGGAGATTTCTGGGTTTTAGGAAGTTGGGTATACTGCCATACAATCCACCTTCCACAGTGGCCATTTTTTCCAGGTGAACTGATCTCACCTGGAGATCAGTTGTAATCCCAGGAGATCTCCAGTCACTACTTCTCCTCATTGTTTGCAAGAATCAGGCCGAACTTTTTCTTGAGAGGAGCCATTACTTAACTCTGAGTGGAATTCTGGATTCTGGCATGTTGGAAAAGCTGGGGATGTGTATGCTGTTTTAAAATCTGTTCACAAATTTATCATGTGAGTACCTAATCCTATTCCAGTCCTAGGCTACTTTTAGAGATTTACTCTCATAAACATGGGCAACTCAGGCCAAAGAATTTACTTTAATGCTGATTCTCTAGTGTGGGGCTGAGGGGGCAGACCAAAAACACACCAGCAATTTCAGTGTGCATTGTATTAGGCCCATTTCCCCCTCAGTTTTACTAATGATACTTCAGAATTGGATGTGAGTGTTTTGAATAAGCTCTTTGGCTGCTTTCATGTTACATATTGTGGGTTGTAATATGTGAAAGAATTGCAAAATTCAATTAGAGAATGGTGCTTAGGTCATAGCAAATCTAGCATATTAAATACATAATAAATGTCTACTTTTCTTTTAATTAAACAGCTTTTCCTTAAAGGTTTTTAATCACTAGTTTAGATAAGTGGGATTTGCAATGATTGTTAAGGTAATGTGGAGAGTGGTTGAAAACACACACCTGCATGTAGTTAGAAAGGGAGTATTAAGCAAAATGTTATGCGGAGGAGGAAGGAAAGCTTTCTTCAAGTGTAACTAGGATAATTGATAATATCATCTCAGTAAAACAGGGAACTCCTTTTAAAGACGTCTGTCAAAGGCTTTCCCCAATAGCATTTTTTTAAAAGTAATCCTTCATAATTTATAGAATGTGTTCATATGACACTGTATTTAACATAACCAATTGCATATTACAGTGTAGCTAAGTATAATCAATACATGTGCCTTGATCCAGTTGACGTTTTACATTATGATGTATACACAGAGCCACCTCGCTGTGAGAACTACTCCATTCTTTTCAGAGGAGGTAGTACAGATGTGTGCGCATTTCTTTATGTGTGAGAAGGTATCCAATGAATGTAGCTACAGGGGATGAACATGTACACAGATGGGTAATCAGAGGTCTGGATGAGGAAGGTGACATTTTGAAGTCATGAAAATTTAAGGATAAATCAGTTTCACAGATCTGAATGGGCAGAGGGATAACCGATGTGACCACACTGTAGGGAACTGAGTTGAACAAGAATTCTAGGGACACCAGTTTCTGCTGATGTGAAGACATACATTCTGAGGCCGAAGAAAAGGTAGATTAACAGTCCAATGGGGGTGGGGAGGAAGCACTCAGGCAACTGGGAAGCTACTATACTATTTTCAAGATATGAAGGTATACTGCCTTGCTGCTGCTGCTACACTGTGGTTGGCTGCCAGCATGACTATGTAATGGAACTCCCCTCACGCCCACCCAGAACATAGTTGGTACAATCCACCCCACTGGCAAGAAAGCCTTCTTCTCTGGACTCAATCAGAGGCCTCACAGTTACATAAACCTGAATCAGAATGACCCATAGCTCAGATGATAAGATGAGCATCTTGGAATCTGCCTCTGAGGTCTCAGACTCACACAGAGCATATGTTTCGCTTTGGTGGTGGGAAATGTACAAAGAGGGTGCTTATTTTATTTATTTAAAACTTTTAAATACTGCCTTTCCACTCAATCAGTGGCCCACATAAAAACATTAAGACATATGAACAATTGAAAGCAACATTTACAATGATAAAATAACTCAGCAAAGGCACAAACAAACAAATACCAGAATCAGAGAGGAGGGCCAATACTGGTTACTGGAGGCATGAAAAACAAAACAAAGACGTATTCACCTGTTGGTGGATGATACCATTATAAGAAAACAGACAAATCTTCTTGGGGAGGGAGTTCCAAACTTTGCATGACAGAGTGCACTCTTAACACCCAATGGGATGGGGAACAAATTTCCCTGCAGTGTGACCAACTTGTCTCCTTTCAGAACCTTCATAGAGATGTCCCATCTTTGCTGATGCACAGCAAAGGAGCAACTACAAGTAAGTATGGGCAGGGATCAAGTGGGTTTGACCCAATAGTTTGCATGAATATTGGGCACCCCCTTAACAATGCTGGCTCCTAAAGCCAGAGTCAGAGGTGCATGCATGCAACTCATAGCAGATGCACCCAGCAGCATGACCTATGTCATGTGAGGGTCATAATCCCAAAGTGTACCTAGCAGTGCTGGCTATGATGCTGTACGGGCAGGGGCAGAGTGTGGCAGGGTTGCTGGCAGCTTGGACCATGTTTTCAGCATAGCACCTTGCCAGAGAGTCACCTCAAATGGGCAAATGAGGCCCAACTGGATTTTGGGAAGTAAACTGTAGCTGCCCCTTTGTGTTCTGCAGATTTGCTGGCCAAGCAACCATGATGCCTTATTATCTTACAGGACTCGAGCCTTATGCAGCAGCTGGAATAAATATCATTGATGTGCTAAGTCACACACTTGATGAGTAAGTGTTGTGCAGTTACGAGGCTGCCATCTTATTGGTTCCAGACCAGCTTCTATGGCATCCTGACTCAGGCAGTCAGCTGTCTAGCAAGTCTATCCTGCACACAAGCAGTAACATACCTGATCACCTACTTGATCCAGTGGCAAGCAAGCAGGCTGGCTGGGTAGTGAGCAAGTGGGTGGGTGGGTGGGTGAGGGTGATGTGGGCCGGGCTGAGCGAGTGGGGCCAGCCAGTTGAGCGGTGGGTGAGCGGCACAGCATGGGGTGAGCAGAGTGGGCTGGACAACCAGCGTGGGCCAGGTGAGGTGAGCAGGGCAGGCCAGGCAAATGGTGTGGGTGGACTAGCAGTGAGCGAGCAGCACAGCCCAGGCAAGTGGCGCAGGCAGGCCTGGGTGAGTGGGCCAGACAAGTGGGGTGAGTTCAACTGGGGTCTGGGTGTGGGGAAGAGAGGGAGGGGGCAGGAGCAGGTGCCCAAAATGCACCCTCATGTGACCCAGGCAAATGGTGCCTGGGTCATCTGCCCCCCTTGTCCTCTTAGATACACCACTGCACAGAAGCATGCTGTGATGGGAAGAACTTGCCCATCTCTGTGACCATTTACACACAAGCTTACCTTTTCTTTGTAGTAGACTTTCTTTTATGCACTGTTTTTTGCCCTTTCCGAAGCCACCATGGGGCAGAGCAGAGAAGTTATGTGGTTCCCAAATGCAGGTAAAACATGAGTTTTCCTATTGCGTTACTTTTCCCTAAACAGCTAAACAGGAAGCGTAATTCTTAATCAGGGTTTTGTGGCTTGTTCCTGCCTCCCCTAGCTCACCCGACAGCAGTTTTTCCCACTCTTCTGGCCACCCTTTTTGAACAATCAGAAGGACTTTGTTTTTTGGTGTATTTTTAAAAAATGCTGCTGGTCTACTGTTGCAGCAACGATCTGGTCTATTGAGCTATTGGATGCCAGGAAAAAAAAAGGAGGGGAAAGGAGGAGGAAGCCTCCCCAAATGGAGTTTGTAGGAAAATAACAAAGCGCACAAGATTTAAACTTTTGCCCTGTTGGACTTGCAGGAATACTTTATATAAGAAGAAAATTACCCTTAAAATGCAAATAGTGCAGGCAAAAGGAGCTCTACTAGTGTGGTACATTTATTGAGGGAAGGGGAGATGCATCTACTGTAGCAAGGTAGGGAGGTCTCTGATTTTCATACTTTCCCACAGCACACTCCCCCCATACTCAGCTCCTCCATGGCACTGCTGGCAGTGTGGAAACGTGGGGGTTCATGGTGATTGGAATTCAAAGGTAAAGCACATAGGGATAATGAAGGAGTCTCGGTCAAAATGATGGCTGCTCAGGGTGGCCCACTGGCTGGGCCATCCTGCCCCTCCTTTTGTAGTTTGAGAGAGGTAGCAGGTGATGCCACATACTGGCTGGTACCAGACCAACATTTCCACAGGTGCAAGGGTTTCTACCCATGGAGTGCAGATGCCTATCCAAATGTCCCCTCACCCCGAAAAACAGGATACGGATGAGGGTTTCTGGGTGGGGGCGGGGCGGGTGAAACGTTAACTCTGAAATGTTCTCCTGCCCCTGGCCTCTCCACTTGTAACTGGCCAGGATCCCTGGCCATACCACCCCAGTGCCTTTCCACTGAGCAATGTCTATCTTTGCAGCATTGCCTACTTGATTTTGTATGACTGGTGGTGATGTCAGGGCTATGATGGAGTGTCCAAGACCTAACAGCATGCCTCTTTTGCATTCACCTTCTTGGCACAGTGGTTAGGTTATTGGTGTTGGGATTGAGGGTGCTGTCTTTTTCAGGGGAAGCGGATGGGTGGCTTGGAGCAGGGATGGTTGTCTGGGTAGCAGTTTTTCTGCCGGTCAGTCTCTTGTTGTGGGACAGGCAGGCATCCTGTCTGCATAGGTGCTCTTCCTCTGTGGGCTATGGAGAATGCTCATGCTAGTTACCTCTCTTGGAGTTGCACAGCATTAGCAACTGTGCCACTCAGAGGAATGTAACTGGCCAACACAGCCTGGTTGGAGGTGCGGCTGTGATTGCTATGAACTCTGCCATACTTGCTGTGCAGCCTGTACTTTGTGAAAGGACACATGCCCCCCCCCCCCCCCGAGCAATGCCTTTAAGGCTCTGACCAGTGCCACCACTATTGCCTCAGCTACTGGCCACCACAGATGATACAGCACTTATGATTGGGCTAAAAGTGAACATTGATTTGATCAATTTTTGTATTCATCATTGGGAGCAACAAAGACTTTAATATCCTTGCTTGATCTTAGCCAAATGGCTGAGAAGTGGCGGGATTAAAATTGTCCAACCCACAACCAGGCTCAAGACTATATTTTCAAATCTTATTGTAAAAGCAAGTAATCCAGAGTTACCCACTCAGTCCTTTCAGAAAGCCTAGTTCTACATGGATACCCATGTCTGATGTGCGTTATTAAATAACCACACTGTTCTCAACATTTTTAATCTGAATCCACTGGAAGCTAATGGTTGTTTAGATAATAGTGGGAGAGTTAATAATTATTTAAAGAGCATTCATGCAGTGAGTTGTGGGTTAGAGGCAACCCACATCTGAATAAACTTCCCAAGATGCTGTCCATACTAGGTCAAGCTGCCTGCTACTCAAGAGTAAATGTACTGAGAGTAACAGAATTTTAATACTATCTCTGGCTCTCTTACTCAACACATGAGTGATTTAAGTACTCAGAACCCAACCATTGTTTCTCTTGGCCAGATGCATACAATGAGTTGTGACAAATAAAATGTTATATCTAAAATGTCATAAGTACACCACATTGCAGTAATGGCATCCCTGGACACCCAGGACTTTAAAATAACTATTCTGTCTTGTTTGTGGCCTGGACACGTTGCAGTCAGGACCCACTGTTGTCCCAAATCCTGACACTCTTTGTTCCAATAACAATTGTATATGCCATGTCAGGAACAATTAACTTCTTGCTTACCTTGGCAGTTTCCTTCAGTAGCTTGGATCTAGACTAGACATTTCTGCAGGTGCAAGGGGTTACGCCCATAGAGTGTGAATTCTACCCTCCAAACACCCTGGAACCCTCCTCCATCAGGGGAGGTTGGGGAAGCATTTGGGCTTGCTACAGGGCGGGGGGGAAGGTGAGAAAATTGCACTCAATCAGCATGAATCCTTGTACCTGTGGAGATGTTGGCTTGGACCCAGTTGGTATATGGCACCATCTGCTACCTCCCACTCTTGGGTGTCACAATGAGTTTTCCTCATATCTGAAAAAAAATACTTTTAAAAACATTTGCTTGCTCCTTTCCATATTTAGACATAGTAAGAATTCAGACCTTATGTTTTGTGATTGTGAGGGCTGATTGTGAGGGCTGATTCAAACAATACAAGGGCTACTGATGATTGAGGGATTGGAGCACTTTCCTTATGAGGAGAGGCTGCAGCGTTTGGGACTCTTTAGTTTGGAGAGAAGACATCTGAGGGGGGATATGATTGAAGTCTGTAAAATTATGCATGGGGTAGAAAAAGTTAACAGAGTGAAATTTTTCTCTCTTTCTCACGATACTAAAACTAGGGGGCATACATTGAAAATGCTGGGGGGAAGAATTAGGACTAATAAAAGGAAACATTTCTTCATGCAATGCGTGATTGGGGTTTGGAATATGCTGCCACAGGAGGTGGTGATGGCCACTAACCTGGATAGCTTTAAAAGGGGCTTGGACAGATTTATGGAGGAGAAGTCAATCTATGGCTACCAATCTTGATTCTCCTTCATCTCAGATTGCAAATGCCTTAGCAGACCAGGTGTTCAGGAGCAGCAGCAGCAGAAGGCCATTGCTTTCACATCCTGCATGTGAGCTCCCAAAGGCACCTGGTGGGCCACTGCAAGTAGCAGAGTGCTGGACTAGATGGACTCTGGTCTGATCCAGCTGGCTCTTTCTTATGTCCTTATGTTCTTACTGAAACTTCCCCCCCTATGGTTATATGCCATATAAGCAGCTGTTAACATCTGCATGAGACCTTCCATGGTGTTAAGTTACTTCTTAGAAACTTGGCATGGTAAAGGCCACAAGGGATATGCCTCACTAATGTGGGGACAAGCAGGGTTGCTGGGATGTGGGGGATTGATGCAGGAAGGCAGAACCAAACAATAAGCAGTATCCAAAATGTGGACCTCTCACACATAGTCCCATCACACACAAAAAATTTCAGCAGCTTTTCAATGGATACTACATTTTTCCCTAATTGTGGTCAAACAGCAAGATTTCTCATGCCACGTCTTCCTTACATACATCTCAGTGAGTAAACCAGCATAGTTAGTATCAGGTATTGCTAGCGCTTCCATGGACATACATACCACAATTCCAGCCAATATGAAATAATGCGGAAAGAACCTGAGCAGGAAATTAGGAATGACACATTCAAGATAAAGGGGTTCAGCTGCAGAAACGGTGTCTGATGAAGATTTAGAGTGATAGCTGAACCATGTGAATTGTTTATCCATTCTGCCATGCTATTGCTGCAAGCCAAGAGTGGTGTAATAATTTATTTGGAAAACCACAGTTTAGTAGAGTGAAGGGAGAAAAAAGTAATCTAGTATGGCTCTGACAGGCCAGGCAGATAGATATGAAAAAGAGGAGCAGATCTATGTCTTGAGATGTGGACTACAATTATGAATGAATACACAGCAGCCATAATGTATGAGTTTCTGTCTCTCAGATGGTTTAGCAGATGGCCAGTTATCTGTGCTGTTCAGTTTTTTTAGAAGAAGTTATATATTCTGACTACAGTGTATTATGCTACATTTTTATTGCTCAGTAAATCTGTACCAATGGTTCTTTTCTTTACACAGACCCTTTTCTTAGAACAAGGAGGTAGACATGTGTATAAGTTATAAGGAAGGGAAACTACTCTGGAAACCATGCAAATTTGGCCTAATTTGGGTCTTTGAATTCCCCCACCACACAACTTTCTTTTTCCTTGTGCCATATAGTTCCACCCAGTAGAATTTGTCTGCATCTGCTTACTTTTCTGCTTAAGAGCATTGAAGACTCTCTACAGCCATTCATCAAAGTCTAAAGCCTTCTGTGATAACCTGGTTTCCATGTATTCTGCTATTTGGAATATATTTTTTCTGTCACTAATATTAAGTGAAATGAAATGGCCTTTATACAGTGGTTCCTCTTGGTGGGATTGTTTGCCTGTTTTTATTGTAGTCTGTGAACTGTGTCATGGTTAATGAAGCCCATGCTCTCTTCCTTCAAGCAACTACAACAGACAGGATCTCTGCCATGATCTGGGAACCAGCAAAGCCCCAAATATTAGTTATTGGGAGGATTTTTGTGGCCAAATGTTCAGATGAAAAACTGCCACCATGATAGCCTTCTGACACCCTTTGAAACCATGGGCTCAACTAGATGAGATGGCGTCCATGCATCTGCTACTAGGAAGACATTGCCATTTTAGGGCATGGATTGGTTTCTTCTGAAAATGCTATGTGTCCCTGATCCTCAAAGCCTATCTGATGGGACCCTAGTTGGGCAGAGAGTCAGAGGATCTTTTCCTGGTTGAGAAAGCTGAGGGCACAGGGACTCTGGTAGCAGAGGTGAGACTAGTGCTTACTGGGCAATATTGGAGATGTTGAGGCAGAGATGGGGCCCAGCTAGCCCTACTCTGCACCTCCTCTGCTGATGGGGCTCCCTTCTGGCCATGCCATTTTCAAGCTTCCTAAGCTGAGGGGAGATCATCTAGGTCTCCACCAAGCCATGGCATCACCTGATAGACTTGGGACTGCCCCCCCCCCCCGACACTTTTGAAAGAAGACAATCCCAACCTGGTGGCAGCTTACCTGTGGCAAAGATGGAAATGCTGTCACACCCCCTTGAGCCCAAAATTAAAATTAACCACATGCTAGATAGTTTCACAGGTTCTTACCATTGAGTTAAATTCACTCTATTTCACTTTTTGAAAAGTCTATACCATCTTTTTAAATTGTTGTTAGCATGGACCATATTACATATGCATAAACTGGGGTGGGGGTAAAAAAGGAACTAACAAATACGTCTTCACTTCTTTGCTAACTTCTTTATGAATAATATCAGCTGGAGACAATTTGTTTCCGGAGAGCTGAAGGTGATAATGATTAAAACATTATTTGCTGCAGTCACCCCATTCCCACTTTTGGTCAAACAATTTTGGTAATGCTTAAAAAAAATCTGAACAGAGAGCAGCGTAGTATAGTGGACAGGGTGTCAGACTATGATTTGGTACACTTAGGCTCAATTTGGCACTTCTCAGGACAGACAAGGATAAAAAAGGCTGGAAGAGGCTGCTGGCTGAGTTTGGGGCCAGGGTGGATTTGCTAATACAAAGGCAGCCATGGCTAGACTGCCATGTAAATATTAGCAGAGTTAAATTTGATGATCAGATCAGCTAATTTTAATAAACTGGTTAAATCCATGCCATGATCTTGGGTCTTTATTTGGGGCAAGAACTAGAGATGTCCACGAGGAGGCAAGAAAGCTTGCACGTATGAAAAACAAAATGGCAGTTTCTTGTTTGTGCAGCATTCATCCTTGATTAATAGTTGGTAAATATCTCCCCAAGAGTGATCCAAAACAGGGGCTTTTATTTGAACAGACAAACTGCATGGCTCAGCTAAAAATAATGTAAAAGGTTCGTTTAACAAAACCAGCTTTTTTAAAAAGGTGAAAGGTGGGACTCTTAAATATTCAGTCAACTCCATGCTAGGGCATATTAAGCAACAAATGCTGAGATTTATGAGAAAACCATGAGAGCTGGCATCTTGTGAAGTTATTAAGTTCGACCAAGCATCCTAACACAGGAAGGTAACAAATGCCGGAATTGTATTGACGTGCATAGAGTTGATTATGGCCAGTTGTTTGAGAGGAAGTTGAGAGAAAATTTTCAGGGACAAAATAGCCTTGAACTTCAAGAAACTGTCAATCTGATTTTGGAAATAATAAATTGTAATGCTTCTGTATAATTGTATATCATTCAAAAATGACATCATATAAAATAAACTACCAAGTTTCCCTAGCCTTCTCTTTCTTTGATTTGTGAGTTAACTCCGGTTGGCGTAGCAGAGAGGAAAAATGGGCTCTGGACGAGAACTGGGATCACTGAAGAATCCCAGAAGGTTACAGCATTTAGGAACTGAGCATCTTCTTCACACCCTAATGCTGCTCCTCTGCCTCAGAAAAGGAAAAGACTAAAAAAACACTCATGAGCTTTAATCTTATTAGAAATCCATGTCTCAGCTGACCTTGCAGTACTGCAGATTGACTGCCATAAATGACACAGGGTTGGAATTAGGGCTTCAGAGGAGGAAAATAAGCAGGCAGACAATGTTTTGTGGGAAAACCATATTGGTCTAGGAGTGGGGATTGGGGAGAGGAGAGCAGTTAACAACAAACTGATGGATTAGGAGGTGTTTGTATTTAGTTCTCCTGAGAGACTCAGACAAATAGTAATCTGTTTAAATAAATTCTGGAGGTACACATGGGCTATTCTCTGAATGTCCATCCCCCCAGCAAATATTCAAAACATTGGGCATGAATCCAGTATCTCTTATTCTGGTATATGTACTTTTTTGGTGTGCATTTTTCTATGTGGTATACTGACTTGTCAGATTGTTATCCTCTGGGTTGGTGTGCAATTTAGCTATTAATGTCAAGAAAAATTCCAAAGCCCACACTGTCTTTCTCTTCTTCCATTCATGGTTGTGAGAGATGACCCCACTCTCTCTAATAGAACTGTCAGTTTTTTAAATTTCAAACATGTTGTCTACTTACATCTAAGAAAAGCGTGGATCCAGAATGGAATCTAGCTGATCAAGAAGGGTCTCCAGAGTAATGTGGAAAGGAGCTGGGGCATCTTGAATAGTGCATAATGTGGAAGGATAGGGAGTCTGGACAGAATCTGGTGGGCCAGGCAGAGCCTGGTGGGTCTAGGAGAAGAAATAAGCAAAACAATCAAATCAAATCAAAACAAAACAATTATACTTGTTTCTCAGGTCCTTATGCTAGTTACATCACCAAATCAAGTTTTATGCACTAATGGATTCCTTGCACCCTCAATGCAAACTGACACTATAGTAGGCATTGCCATTCTATGATCCAATTCAGATGGCTTTGACAGCAATTACAGGCAAACTTATTTGGAAGTAAGCCTACGGTTGCCAGGCTGCCTAGCAGCCAGCAGTAGCTTGGCGTGTGGGGGCATGGAGAAGGTGCTGGCCTTGTGTGTGCTGTGAAGCCACTCTAGGAATAAAAAAGAACTCTATGGTAAAACCATAGTGTTTCTGGCAATTCCAAGAGTAATGTGATGTCACTTTTCCCTAGAAATGATGTAATCAAAAACTCTCATCAGTACAAATGCCTGCAGGAAAAAATCCATCTCACCACACAGAAACCTCAACTGAAAAAGTTCTGGTGTGGGGAAATATGGATTGGATATATTGGTAGAAGTGGCCTTGATCAAATGGACAGCCAATGCATTGATTTTAGCACGTGGGTAATATTTGAACTGTGATTTTCTCCAGATAGTAAATGATCCCTAGCATCTTGCACAAATTGGAATTTCTGGATTGCTTCATAGGCAGCTTGATGTAGAGTGTATTATTAACAATAGAACTGAAGTTAGCACAGAACGGTGTGATTGGTTTAGATAGGGGAACAATTTTCCATATTAAATGAATAGTATAGTGAACTTTTAGCCACTATATTAACTTTGCTTTACATCTGATCAGGATCTAGCAACACTGCTAGACTCTTAATGGAGGTACCTTATCAAACATGGGGAACACCACACCTATCAGGGCCTCAGTCTCACTGACCAGCATCACTTCTATTGTGTTGGGCTTCAACTTCAGCCAGTTCATCTGCTACCTCCTGACTGTGGGCCTTTCCCCACTTTTGTCCTTCTCCTCTATGCCGTGCGCTGCTCTCAGCGGGCAGCATCCCAGGCGCGCGCCCGGCCGTCCCCACGACCCCGCGCTCTGCGCGGGGCCATCAAAAGGCGCCGTTGAGAAGAGCGCCTGGGATGCTGCGCACTGAGGGGCATGACAGCAGCAGCTTCAGGGTGGCTGCGCTGTCGCCGCCCCTCTCAGTGGGGAGTGCCGAGGAACCCCGCGCTACTCTCCTCGAGTAGCGCGGGGCTTAAGGGAAGTGGGGAAAGGCCCTGTGCCTAACAGAAATGGCTCAGAAGAGAAACTGCAGCCTCTGGTAGCTTCTACAAGGAGATGTACAGTTGGGGATCATCAGCATATTGGTGATGCTCCACTTCAAAGCAACAATCAAATACCCCTCCCCCCAAGTTTCAAATTAATATTAAAAAGCACTGGGAGCCATATGGGATCTTGTGGTCATTTGCAGGAAGGATTCCGTCTTGTTGATCAGAGTCTGCAAATTCCTTTTTAATGTGGCAATTGAGAAAAGATTTAAACCGCAGCAACACACTGTTAACTCAAACTTTTGCCCTAAACACTTCACTAATATTGATTGATTGACCTGTCAAAGGCCACTGAATAATCTAATAGTAATGGCAGCTAAGTACAGCTCTTGCCCATATTTAAAGTGAGATTCTTCACCAGGGCAACCAGTGACTTCCATGCCATAGCAGAAGCTAGATTGAGAAGGATCAAGGAAATTTACTACGATAAAATTTGATAGGTAGGTAGATAAATAGAGGTCCCTTCCACATATGCAGAATAACGCACTTTCAATCCACTTTCACAATTGTTTGCAAGTGGATTTTGCTATTCTGCACAGTAAAATCCAGCTGAAAAGTGCATTGAAAGTGCATTATTCTGCATGTGTGGAAGGGGCTGGAGAGGTATCTCTGTCTTCTACCTTTGTTGTTTCCCTTATGGGACATTTTAGATTATAACCCTCTCTGAACAGAGAAAGCTGTCTCCTGTTGAACTGAGATGACCCTACCTAGCAATAACATGTTTTTATATTATTGTACACTGGCTACTATCAAGACCTGCCTAGATTTTTGGCAGCTTCTTAAATATTATACTTTTTGAGGGCAGTCATCAGGAAACATTCTCTTCCACATATACACTTGACCTTTCAGTGATGTTTGGTATGGGCCCTCTGCTTGAGCTCAAACCTCTTGCTGACTGCTGTTATTTAGGTTTTCCTGCAAAGTTTATCACTAGAACTGACAGGAAACAACCTGCATATAAAACTGAACACAATGGTTAAGCAATTTCCCTGTAATGCTTTAAATCTTGGGTTTAAATGTTCAAAGCTTACTTGTTAAGCACATTTGCACAACAGAAGGGTGCTTGCAATCACTGCTACATACAATCAGTCCCTCAGGTATAGTGACTGGGGCATCTTAGGGATTATTTCTTGTGTTGCAAATCACATACATATGAACACACATCTGTCAGTATGCCCACCTTCATGTTTTAAGCTAATATTTCTACTCCTATCAAGGTTGTTGCTCTCAGATCATCGGTACTGTAAATTTCACTATATCCATCAGCACTCTCCCTAGAATGTGGATAATAACCGTAGCAGTGCAAATGGAGCAAGAAAAATAAACCTATTTGGATGAAAATTCATTGGACAGATATTGTGTCCTCTTATGTTTGATACTTTTCTAAAAATCTAATGTACTTTTAAGAGCAGAGAATAAAAACTGCCAGAAAAAACCTATATTTTTGCAACCTGACTTCTTAGTTTTAACAAAAAACTAGTCATCCGCCACGAAACTTTGAGCAAGTTATTTCTTTCATAAAAGAATGAATGAAAGTAAATTAAAAAAACCTCACTCCTGCAGTCACAAATAGCATGTTGCTGGTGACTGGTATCTATGATGCTGAATAGAGATATGCATTCTATTTGTACTGCGAGGTAGATAGGGAGGTGCATCTATGGGCAGACTCTGTATTTCCACATGAGGGGGTGACATTCTCTTGTGAATGTTCATCCGCACCCACTTTGCAAGTATGGTCTTCAATCAGGAAAGAAATTGCTTGGGCATTGGGAAAGAGCACATATTAAAAATCATATCTCGTTTACACTCCCTTAGTAATATATAGACACAACTTCATCTTATCCTCGGGAAAAAAAGGCAAATCTGCCTTTCTGTACAATCTCCCATTCAGCAAGATCACTGAAAAATGGGCTTGAATAATTTGAACCTTGGTGCCCCAAATGCTTTAAAATGATGCCTTGGTGAGAAGTCCTTAGTTTCCTCCCCACCCCCATCCCATAGACCATGTCCCTTCTTTGTCAATGGAACTGGGTAGGGAATTCTGTTTGGCTTGACGGTTTTTCACCATATTGCTATGCCACAGCGATGTGGCTGCACTTATAATAGTGGTTGTAGTCCATGATAATGTGTGGTATGACCAACCATGACATTCTGGTTCAGTAGTCATCCTTCCCTTCATTGAATTAGTCCACTTCTTAGGGCTGTTTCACACATTACCCAAGAAAACACAGTTTGTTCCCAAGTCTACAGGGAACAAAGGCCAAACATAACTTCTTGATAAGGGTCCCTGTAATGATAATGTGTTTGCAAACATATTTGATGTATTCACATTCATAGGGCTTATAGTTGACATTCTGAGCAGCACACAGTTTTCCTATTGTTATGTATGATTATTCCTGAAGAGCACCAATATTTTAGGTGCTGAAGCATAATCAGTGCTCTTAAAATATTATAGTTTTGGGGGGCAATTTAACCATAAGTATTACTAAGAGCAGGTCTTTGAACCATGTTGTGGATTTTGCCCCATCAGTATGTTAACCATAATCCTAGGGCACATTCTTAGAAGTCTGCTTAACTCATTGGGAATTATCTGCAAGTGAACATGCATGGGGTCGAATCCAGCAGATATTTGTGCTGATGGAAGGGATTTCTATGAATAGAAAAGGACTTTCTTACTTCCCTTCTCCTGCTGCAGCATGAAATGCTCTACCAAATGCTTCTTTGGGAACAGGAAAGCATGAGATACATGTTGGAGGTTTGCAATGGAAGGGGGGAAGCAGAGAAAATGGTTAGCAGAAATCTATTGCTCCATCAAGCTTACAGGACAGAATTGTATGTCCACATGCAAATGCAGATGTATGCATATATAGGAGAAGTAAGAATGTTAAACAATATCTCATTTATGATCATGATTTAAGTGCTCTCTGTGTGTTTGTGGAATACAATATGTGTTTTTGTGTATTCGAGTATGGACATATATAAAATACTATATAATAAGGAAGACTAACTATATGACAAATTCATATATAGAGGCTGCAGGTTTGGCGACAGCCCAGGCTGTTAAGCAAAGCAAACGTTATTAATGTGTTAAAGAGGAATACTTGCTAATAACTAGATAATTTTAAGATGTTAGGTTCATACCATCTGTTAATCTTAGTTGTGATTAAAGAGGTAAATCCTAATGCCCATTATTCCTAATGACAGGACCAAGCAGGCTTAAAGCATTAGCCGTCACAGGCCGAAGAGAAGAAGCAATGAAGGATATCAGCAATCTTAGCTACAATTGAGGAATTGGCCCGTCCTCCACACAACAAAAGTGATACAAAAGAATTACACCCTCACTAAAGTCTATTTCCTCGTATAATCACACAAAATGATTTTTCTTAAATATGATAATAAATCACAGCAAAAAATCAATGTGGCAGGGCCCAACTGCTACGGCCTGATAACGCATCAATCAATATTTAGTATTTAGATTTTAATTAATACATAGCAGTGCAGAGTCCTTTTAAGAGAGAAATATTATCACAGATAAAAAAAATCCGGCACTGTTAGCATGCGAAAGTTGTTGCTCATATCTGTCATTGATCAATCTGCTGGTGTTGTGATTAAAAACCCTAGAAAATATCAGACAAGAACATAAAGGAGATTGAACTGAAGGGAGCGTGTTGTAGGCATCTCAGCCACTAGAACAGGACGCTGTATTATCCTATTGCAGGAGCACAATTCTGCTGGCTGAACATGTTACCTCCCTGTAGACCATCTAAACAACATAACAGATTCACTGCATGAGAGATAATTTAACACTAAATGTAAGAGTGTTAGGGGGTTTGGCGGAGAGGTGCTTACTAATGGAAGTCAATGCGTTCTATGCCCAAATATAACAACAAATGTTGATTGTTGAGTTTAAACATTTTCTCTTACCTATAATTAGAAGATTTTAAGGTGGCTAATTATTACAGAAGAAGTTTTGATATCTTTGGTAGGATAGGTATAAACCGCTGAGATTGGACCATGTAATGCAGAAACCACCTGGAGTGGCTGCTCTTTGGTTTGTTGGAACAATTTTTGTTCATATTTTTTAAAATAAAAGAGCAACATTTCCTGAAATATCAAATGTTTGTTTTCTGATTGGATGATATTCACTCAAGTCAATTTCATAGGAAACTTTCACTTATGAATTAATTCAAAGATTTGGGACTTCTGGAGAACAAATCACTTGACTATTTAATAGGGGATTAACTGTCAATTTCCTTTTCCCCACATAGTGAATCTACACTTGAAAGATTCATGATGGAATTAACCCTCTGCCTTAATTCCCCCTTTGTAATCTGCCCCATAAAAAGGATTCTCAGTTTGATTTCCATACAGTGGTGAGTTCTGAAAGCTCCTATCAAAATAAATTGGTGCCACTGCATTTTTGTTTGATTTGGATGAACTAAAAACAGTTCAATTGCTATGAAGGTGCTTTTCTAAAATTAAAATGGTTCATGAAGTGGTGATGGTGAGGAATATATCTGCAATATTTGTTCAAATATACTAAAAAACCCTCCACAAAATGATTGGTTAATTTTTGTTAGAGATATAGATTTCTGCTTCAGTGAAAGTGAACTGGTAATACACAGGAAGTAATCAATATGTTCTCACTGTAGTCAAATCTGTGGATACTTAAATCCAGAGACTGGAGTCATGTACAGACAAGACAGATATTTCTACAAACCTACAAAAGCCTCAGGTTCATAGAAAACTCTTAAATGTTAAAATAGCAACAAAATATTGGGGTTGAATCTCTCCCCCGCAAATAATGAAAGCAGCATCTACAGCTTTAAGAAACTTCCTCTCAGTGCCCATTGTTGTGGTTGTTAAGCAACCAAAACAGCATTGCCTACTTTCAAGCACTGGTTTCTTTCACTAAAAGATGGGGGAGGGGGGGGGAGGAGGAGCATGGCCTTTCCCAGATCCCCTCAGCCTGTCTGCAACTAACTTTATACTTCTTGCTCCGCCTATGAAGCTCTGCCTATGAAGTCATGTGGAGGCAGAGTCAGCAGTATAAAGCAGGAGCTGGCTAGGCTGAACCTGTAGTTCAATGCTGGACTTGGCCTGGACTTGGCCTGGACTTAGCCTGGCAGGGTTCAGCATTGAACTGCATGCCCCTGTCCCCCCTGAACTCCACATGGAGTTTGAGGGTAGGATGCTCAGTTCAATGATGGACCCACCCAGGCCAAGCCCAGTTGAATGCTGGGCTCAGTCTGACTGGGTCACTTGTTCAACTGCTGGCAGGTAAGGGAGGGAGGGAGGGAGGGGGGATTTTTCAAGGCAGTGGGCCAAAGCAGCCTCAGAATGCTGAAAAAATCAGCATTCTAAAAGATCTGCTTATTGAGCTTTTATTGCTGCCTTTTTTTTAGGAGAAAAAACACTGGAAAGTACAGGCAAGGTATTTTTCAGTTTTTTTTTCTTGATGGATTCACTGAATTCTGACCCCAATAATAACCTCAGCAAGGGGCTTTCAAGGCAATTAAGAACCAGATTTTTCTGGTTCTTTGTGATTTTAATCCAGATTTGTGATTTGTGATTTTAATCCAGTTGTGTGTTGTTAGCCTCCCTGAGGCCAGCTTTAGTCAGGAGGGTTGTGTTAAAAACATAAATAATAATAACGATTCCCTGCTAACTCCATTGATTCAGAAGGGTGTAACACCACTTAGGATCAAACTATTAAACTTCTATACTTCATCTGTCTGTCAGTTTTTATATGTATCAATCACCATGGAACTCTTTGGATTAATCTGTTCATTTTTCCCCCTATAAGTATTGAACCTTGGCTTTTGACAATGGAAATTGCCTGACATTTATTTTCTCTTTTTAAAGAAAGGGATCGTTGTACTATTTATGTTTATATTTATGTGTCTATTTTCCATGCTCCTTAGTGAATGCAGGCTGCTAAATCAACTCACAAAATATTGAAAAATCATATTCGAAACATAAATACACTGCTCCTGCATTATCTGTTTAGTTGATTAATTTTATTATGTACATTTGTGCACTTGAAAATTGTTTTCCAATTGTTTTTCTGTCTTTCCCCATTTTTAAAAATTAACGTAGAATTAAAACCAAACATAATAACTCTTGTTTTTCTGTCTTGAGCATGTTTAGTACTAGTAAAAACTGGAAGAAAAGGTTGATCCTTCTAACAGTGAAGAAAGGCACAGTAGAGATTTTAGATTACACTGTAAGAGACTGTTTGCTAATACTGTTTTCCTGGAGGACTTCAAAGGGATATCTTTTATTTATTATGTTGTAAATCAGGCCAGCTGAAGAAAGAAATTTTACAGCTGAGGTTCTTCAGGCCAGCATCCAGTACCTGAAAAAGAGCAGCTGGTGGGAAGGAACACCCTTTACCCCAACATTACCTTTGCTCATTATTTGCTCAGGAACATCATTTGATGGGGTTTAGTGAACCATAGAAAGGCAAGTTTAAGTGAGAAAACAAACAAAGGATTCAACAGAAGTAGGAAGGCCCAAGTAGTTCAATGTTTCTCAAATGGGGTATTATTTATTCTTGAGACCAGGATCAACCCAGCTCTGTAATTAACATCCTGGGATGGCAAATATTTCAATGCCATAAGTAAAACAGTGCATGCATCGAGAAGTGTTCTTCTCAGTCCCTTGAAAATATTGCAGAAGGATACTGGCATATAGCTGTTGGATGGCAACACTTCCAAACTTACATGGTGTTATTCAACAGACTGAACGGCCCTGGTCAGAATTCATTGAGAGGTATGCAAGAAGTGGCTGAATACCAAGAGATTTCCTACTCATCAAAATGATTTCTAAATACCATACTTTGTTTTGTATCATTTATAACAATTCTTGTATTCTGCATTGGAGAATTGGTGTCTGAATTTTTTTAAAAAATGTTTAATGTGAAGCTACCCTCAGTGGTGCAGTTGCAGAGAGGGAGATGAAAGAGTTCTCTTCAACATGGTGCAGGGCAACATTGATTTTTAAAAATTGGAACAGGCAGAAAAACTATTGGAAAACAAGGCAATAGTGTTCCACCCAGCCTGGCTCAACACAATAGAAGAAGAAGAGTTGGTTTTTATACCCTCACATTCCTCTGAAGATGCCAGACGCAGATGCAGGGGAAATGTCAGGAGAAAAAGCTACTGGAACATGGCCACACAACCCAGAAAACCCACAACACTTTTATATGTTTAATCGGAAATGAGTTCAGTATAATTCAGTGGGTCCATATTTAGGAGTATAGCCTTACTTACGATGACTCCTGCTTACCACTCAGTTACCTGCCTGCCATTTTGTCACCCAGTTTTCATTGAGCTCACGATAACCACCTCATTTAAAATGGTAGTGACTGCATTCAAATATCATTAGCAGTTATTTGATGGTTTGTGACAAGTATAAACATTTTTATCTATTCATCAACACTTGAACAATCAAAGAGCTATCCTATATTCCAGATAAACAGCAATGTAAAGTATGAACTAGAAACAGGTAATCCCATTTAGATTTCTCCATTATATATTAATCCTATCTGCTTGAGTTCCCTTCCCTCTTACAATTACTTTTCATTCTTTTCATATGAGCTGGCAAAACTTTTAAAAAGAGCCTGTTGACTTGATAACACTAATACTACATCCTGGCCACCTGCACTGTTGGTGCTGCAGCACAGCGCAGACACAGATGAGCAAATATAGCAAAAATAGTGCTCCTTGTGTGTGTATATACACGTACACACATGTATTTATATTCTCTATCTCAACAATGATTGAGTCCTGGTATCATATGACAATAAGCCACAAACACAATTTAATACATGCAAACCCACATACTATGACAGCCTACCGTAATTTGTATTGATGTTATTACACCTTTGCTTGCATTCTGATTACAAAATTCTTTGAGATTTACAAGTTTCCATAAATATTCTTTTGAGAATGAAGACTGGTAAATAGATCTTAGACCAGGAGGGATAGTTTCTTAAAACAAAAATGATTTTACGCTTAAGTCATAGGGGCAAAAATGTAGTTTTAATGCTCAGAACTTCTGATTATTCAGATTTTTATGGCTTGGCATAATCAGGGGTAGGGAACCTGCGGCTCTCCAGATGTTCAGAAACTACAATTCCCATCAGCCCCTGTCAGCATGGCCAATTGGCCATGCTGGCAGGGGCTGATGGGAATTGTAGTTCCTGAACATCTGGAGAGCCGCAGGTTCCCTACCCCTGGCATAGATCCATGCTTGTTTCTGTAATAAGAACAGAAATGGATAATACTGCCATTCAGGAGCAGGCTGATGCTTAATGTGATGATCTAATTCTAGGGAGGTATTTATTTATTTGATTTGTAGCCCTATCTTATCAGATCTCAGAAGCTTAGCAGGGTCAGTACTTGGAAGGGAGACCACCAAGGGAGACACCTCCAGAGGAAGGCTTCTCACTTGCCTTGAAAGCCACTTGCCAGGGTCGCCACGAGTCAGTTGTGACTGTGCAGTATTTCACACACACAAAATTCTGGGGTCCATAATCTTGTTGATCCTGTGGTCACTATTGGAATGTTGAGAATGGGGAGTGGGCTCTATCACAAAATATCTGTCCTGGGGTATTTAGACGGTTTAATCATAAATTGTTGGGAATTTGAAGGCTAAGTATCCTTCTGCAATGGAGGCAGCTATTTCTGGAAGGGTGTTCCTTGCAGACAAGACTGTGAGGCCTCCTGTTCTTTTTCTGAATTAAATCCTGCCTGAGTAGCAGGACTGGCTGTTTGCTCTGAGGAAGAAATGAACCACTGTCTGGAAACCACTGGCAGAGCAGCATGAGTACCATATTGGGGAACCTGGTCTAAATCACATAATCCATGACAAATTGCATCAGCAGTTTTTGTGTATACTTGGTGTCCAAATATCATTCACTTTCTTGCTACTGGTACAAACTGGTAATATGTCCCCAATCCAGCAATGCTATCTCATGGGCCATAAAAGGCATTTTATTTCTGAAGTGACGTAGCCCACATCTTATTAATGGGCTTGTGGTTTGAGTCAGCTTTTTCAGGGCCTCCAGCCTCTAATAATGTGTATTTGGGTCTCCTCTCATGCATAGGCCCTCTGTGCAACTACTAGCTGTCGGTAGCAGGTTTCCATCTGTTTCTATGATGACAACATCATGATGTTCTTTTCTCCAGCAGAGTAGCCATTATTCTCAGAATGAGCCTGACTAATTGCATAAGGCTGTACTGAGGATGAGAATCTGTTAAAAACCTCATTGGGCAAACCTGTAGCGAATGTTAGTGTGTTTTGATGGCTTTTACATGAGGCTTACATGTAAAAAATCAGTCAGTAATCTGGGGCACTTTCTGCACAGCCAAAATAAAAAAAAATTGAGGGAGGAAAAAAGCGGCCGTGACTCACCACGGTCGCCATTGCTGCTGGGGAAAGGACAGCCTCCCATGGGGCTTCTCCCGGCTGCCCTCAAGGAAGTTCTCTCTGACGCGAGGCTTTGTGTCTTCTAGGGTGCCCAGCAGTGACGCTGGGCGCCCTGACGTCATCTGGGGGAGGGCCAGGCAGCCTATTGGCTAACTGCCAGCTTCCCCCATTCCGTCGAGCACGCCACAGCGTTCCCACCCTTCCCTCCCTGTATTTGTTATTTGTTAATGCATGTTCGTTTTGTTAAGGGTTGGCGGATTGCGCATGGGGGACTGATCTTTAGTTTAGGGTCAGCGGGTGAAATACCCGCTTTATGGGAACCTCCATATGAGGTTTGGGGTGGAGCAAGTGTAACCCCCATGCCCAGAATGGGTTGGCCCAGAATGGGTTGACCCAGTAAGAGGTGGAGACTCAGAGCAGAAAGGCTGCAGGAGCTCCTTGGAGGAGACAAGGCTACCAGACTCGGACCTTGATTTTTATAAGCCCTTAACACCTTGTTAAGGTAATTGCAATATTGTTGGGAACTACTGGGAAGGTAGTTGTTGTTTTTGCTATGTTGTAAATGTTGGAGTTTATTGTTTCAGGGGTTTCTTTTGTGGTTGTAATGGGTGAGAGTTCTCCTGGAGACCTTCATCATGTTGCAACCTGTTCATCAAGCCCTTGGAGTCTTCAGGAGCCAGCCAACTTGCAAAGAAGAATTTGGACTTGGCAATATCAGTAGACTGTAAATAGAAGGACTTGAAATGCAACCTGAACAGGACCTTGAATTGTAACGTTAAATGTTGATGAAACAACTGTTTCGCATCATTCGATCCCTTACCTCTTTATCAGAGGGTTCAAAAAATGATCAATTGGCCATTAGCTGTGAGGCTTTTATGAGCTATTTTGCAGATAAAATCGTGTCGCTCCGCCAGGACCTTCCTGCCACCTTGGAGACAATTAGCGAACTGGAGGCTCCCTTGCCGTCTTCTGGCCCTTGCATGGCCCAGTTTTCCCTGCTCTCTGAAGGCGATGTTGACAGAGCCCTAGCTGCTGTTAGACCTACTACCTGTCCTCTGGATCCGTGCCCCTCCTGGCTTATTAAAGCATGTCGGGAGGAGTTACGACCCCACCTGTTGGCTATTATCAATTGCTCCCTTGAGCAAGGAGTTTGTCCGGGTGGGTTGAAGGAGGCAGTGGTCCGCCCACTCTTAAAAAGAGACCGCTGCTAGATCCTAGTGATCCGCCGCCACCACCAAGCTCAATCTTTCGCTTCTGGGAAGGTAATTGAGAGAGTGGTGCTGGAGCAGCTTCAGGGATTTCTGGAGGACGATCGGCCTTTGATCCCTTCCAGTCCGGCTTCCGTGGCTGGGCATGGGGCGACGGAGACTGTTCTCGCCGCTGTCACATATATGCTCCGTATGCAGCTTGACCGAGGCGGATCGGCTGCTGGTGAAAGCATTGGATCTCACCGCGAGGCGTTTGATGTGGTCGACCACTTCACCACCTTTGACCCACCGCCTGGCCGCTTTCGGGGTGCGAGGTACTGTCCTTCAATGGATTGGCCTCTGCTTCTCCGGGACCGGAGTCAGCAAGGTGGGTGCGCGGGGACCGAAGCTTCGGAGGTGCTCCGCTTCATTGGGCGGCGTGCCTCAGGGAGCGTTTGTTGTCCCGCTGTTATTTAACATCTATATGCACTTCTTGCTCAGCTGGTAATGGAGCTTTGGGCTGGAGTGCCATCAGTACGCTTGATGATACCCAGCTCATTCTGTCGATGGAGGGGGAGCAGACGCCGCCCCTGCAGCCTCTACAGCATTGTTTGGAGGCGGTTGCTGGTTGGTTGATGCAGAGCAGGTTAAAACTGAATCCAGCGAAGACGGAAGTCCTTTGGCTAGGTAAAGGGGGGCGGAGGTTTTCCAGCCGCCCGGTGTGGGAGGGGGCCTTATTGGCACCGGCCCCCTCGGTCCGCAGCCTGGGGTCCACCTGGATTCGTCTCTTTCTATGGAGACCCAGGTGGCCCATGTAACCCGGGTTGCGTTTTACCATCTTCGCCAGGCCCGGCGGCTGGCCCCCTTCCTCTCCCGGGCGGATCTGGCCACAGTGATTCATGCAACGGTCACCTTTCCAGATTAGACTATTGCAACTTCGCTTCTACGCTGGGCCTACCCTTGAGGCTGATCCGGAAACTGAAACTGGTCCAGCATGCGGCGGCTTCGTCTGCTCACGGGTGGTGCCTTTAGAGATCATATCACACCCGTGTTGCACCGCCTGCACTGGCTCCCAGTTGAATTCCGAGTCGTCTTCAAGGTATTGGTGTTAACCTTTAAGGCCTTACGCGGTCTGGGACCCTCGTACCTTAGGGACCGTCTGGCCCCATATGTCCCACGTCGGTCTCTGCGTTTGGCAGAGGCCAACCTACTGGAGATCCCTGCCCCCTCTATGATGCGGCTGGCCTCCACCAGGGCCAGGGCTTTTACGGCCCTGGCCCCTGCCTGGTGGAATGCTCTTCCTCCAGCTGTCCGGGCCCTGCGGGACCTACAAGAGTTCCGCAGGGCCTGTAAGACTGAGTTATTCCGCCGGGCTTTTGGGGAGGCCGGCTGCTGATAGGTGCCCATTAATAACAACTAAGACCCGCTGTTCCCCCCCTCTTAGGGAAGCGGGGGAGCTAATAGCTGTACGCCATCTGTTTAATTGTTTTAACTGTTTTAAATTAGGAGCGTTGCTTTTAACTATTATGAAGTTTTAGTATTTTATTTTGTTATTCACTTGCTGTATTATGATGTGAACCGCCCTGAGCCCCCTGGGGGAGGGCGGTATAAAAGTGAAACAAATAAATAAATAATAAAATAAATAAATAAAAGTGTTAATTGTAAAGAAAAGTAAACCATTTTGTTGTTTAAAAATTGTTGTTGCAACTCATTCCAAGTACTGCCCCACAGAACCCACAAGCTGAGGTTACACAAGCCAAAGGGTAACCTGCCCAGACGTGGGCTTCTATGGCTTGCGCCCCTGGCAGCAGTGGAGTCTTCAGGAAGTGGCAACCGCCCATCTGGAATCTCACAGCTGCTCCAGCGTGCATTAATTTTTCATCAGCAGGCGTGCTGTAGAAAAATTTAGGTGTCTGGGGGACAGCACTCGGGCTGCCCAGCACACAGATCAGACCCCCATGCTGCGCCACACGCTTTGTTTGCCTTGATCCAATTTTGTTAAATAAAATGGCTATGGCCAACTTTTTACCACACAAGAAACATGTTGCACTCGTTTTATTGTAAGTTTAGGAGGGTTCTTAGCTACTTCCCTCAGACAGCAAAAGAAAATGTTTCCTCCAGGAGTTCTGCACATTCTTCACCCCAAATGTTTTGAAAACATTCTATTTCCAGCTTGAAACGTTTTATTTGAATCCAGTTTTTTTAGCAATCTTTTTTTCTGAACTGTTTTCAAAACGTTTTTTCCTTGACTGTGTGGAGAAAAAGGGAAGTGTTTTATTTCTTCTGATTGAATCTACAGCTCCACGCCTCCCTTCTACTCTGTTACTTTTGTTTGCCATTTTTTGCTGCTTCAGAGAGCATTTTCTGAAATTTCCTATGGATGTTTTCTCAACTGGCATCATGGCTGTCCGCCATTTCCATCATCATTGTACATTAATAAATTCATTATTGACTGCTGATTATGCTAATGTGCTGTTTTCTCATTTTTTAAATGTTGTGTGTTGTAGATTCACTCACTGCCATGTAGATTTGATGATATCCAACCAGATCGCAGGAAAATTGGCATGTTTTATTTATTTATCAAATAAATAAGTCATTTTAGCATTGAATCCATTGTAGAGTAAGTGTGATATGTTGGTCACATAAGAAATACTTAGCAGGAAGTTGTTTTAATTTGTTTTACTGTACTATTTTTCTTTTTTCTTTACATCTTTTTTCTTCTATTTTTCTCTCCTTATCAAGTTAGTGATATTGTAAATTTAATGTATTTATTTTGTATTGAAATAAAGGTTTTTTTAAAAAGATAATGAAAACCACAAAATGGTGCCACGCACATATAAGCTAGGGATCTTTATACACTCAAGGGTCATCCTGTGTAGCATTAAAACATGGTAGTGTAAGTTAATGAAATGGGAACCCACCAAAGCATGAGGCTCTATATGAAGATGAAATTAATAAAGTCACCAAGAGCTTATAGAATCCTAGAGAAGGAGTTTATGGAGTATAGGGTAGAACTTCTCAATGATACTTTCCTCCTGTAATTATTTGTGGGTCCTCCGATTGTGACATCTAATACCAAATTTGATGCTTCTATACAGAAGTGAAATGAGTTTACCTATGAACAAGATATGGATTATTTCATATCTTTGGGAATCCCCAAGTATGCAGAAATTAATCCAGTGAGATGAAATGCAAAACTATGATTTGGCTAAACTGCTTTGTCGATTGTCCAAACATGAAGCACTCTACTAGTTATGGTTAGGCATCGTCTGTCAAATCAGGATAAGAAACTATGGTTTCAATTTGTTTTATATCCACAGTTAGGTTTTGTGTGACATGAAAATGGGCATCCTGGCTTAATTCTGACTGGCCCTTCAGCTGTACTTCAGATTCTTCACAGGCTACAAGGGTACCTGGCCAGAGTGGCTCAAAATCAAAACCTCTCTTACCTATCTTTGGTCTATTCTGCATGGTACAAATAAGACAACTTGAGGAGGCAAAAAAAAAAAAAGAGAAGCATTTTGGGGAAGAACTCCACACAGCTTCCCCCTCCCAGACATTCTCAGGACTCCTTATTTCGGCCCAAGGAGTCTTATTTTGACGACACTAGAAGGAGGACCTTTTCTCCTTCAAGTTGTTTGCATGATGTCTCCTGCCTTGCTGTGTGGAGCTCAGGAGCTCAGGAGATGTCTTGTTTCCTGCTTGACAGTTAAGCCGCCTGGTCAGTTTCTTCTCGGCCTGTGCCCAACATTTTGTGTGCTGTTGAAGGAATTCTCCCTGCCTCCATTTGCTAAGGGTTGCTCCAGGATGTTTGCTCTGCAGCCTCCGATCCTGAGTGCCTTTTCAGCCAGAAGAGCACATAGTTGTACTCAGCTCATCCTGTTGATTCTGGCAATATATAGCTTTCCTATTGTTTAGAAAAATTCGATGCAGTGTCTGCAAAGACATGCAGACATGAATACGAGAATCTTAGTAATTTAGAGAACTGGTCTACTGCCCATTGAGAAGCATTGGGTAGACCTGCTCTCCATGAACCATCTTCATTTTTCTGTGCAGTAAGTTGTTGCAATTAAATAGATTTACTGCACTGTGTGAGTTGGTCTAGCTTGTGCAAATTCCTCCAACATTTCCCTGTACATATAGTATGTCATTGTCTTGTGAGTATTTGAATTCTCATTAAACCTCTCTGCTGCTACATAGATATTCTGAAGTTGTGAAGGTTTGATTTACACAGGAAAAAGGAATCAGTTATTATAAATTGATATAAGGCTGCTGAAATATCTGATCCATTTTTTGGCTGGTTTTCAGCTCTGTTGTATTTTTAAACAGCACTGATGGCCTGTGCTTAATTTCTGGGCATTCCCCCCACCTCCATGTGTATGCATATTTGCAAACAAGTGTGGAGCTCGTGCAGATATATGTGAGTAGACACTTAAGCAGACATCTGCCACAACGCCTGTTTTGCACACACAGGAAAGGGCCCAAGCACACAGGTCTAAAGCATATGTATTCATTCTCTAGATAATCAGAGACACAGATAAAATAAAGCTTCTCGAATGACAGACATTCTGCAGACAGGGTTGTTAGTTTATGTAGGCTATAGGCAGAGTCGACTGGAAAATTTTGATCACTTTAATTTACTATATCCAGCATGCCTGCTGTACTCATCCAGCACTTTTATCAAGCCCTGTGAGGTGGTATTGATTTTTTTATTTTCTATGTAGGATAAGAAGACAGAGAGTTAGGAGCAAGAGTGAATGAAGAACTTTCCTCAGATTACTGCTATTCTCTAGCTTATTGCATCCTGTCGCTTGTAGTTTCAGATGATGTCCAGTATGTCAGGATTGCTTGAAGCAATAAACAGGGTGAATAACAATGGAAAGGCGAGATGAGAAAGATTGAAAAAAGGAGAAAGAGGCAGCCCAGAAAGTAAAGAAAGTGAATGTGAGAAATCAAAAAAAGGGGGGTGGGTGGAAAGCAGAGGTTGAGAAAAAGTGTCTGAGGTATAGAGAGCTTGATGAGAGCATTCCTTTAAAGTAGCTCTATAACCAGGCATGACAGTTTTTCACCAAAACTGCTAAAATGTAAAACCCATCAGGTAGCAAAATAATGGAAACGGTGCCCTTTATGTTTTATTATTTTGCTACAAGGAGCAGCAAAGCAAAGCAAAGAAAAAAAAGCGGGGGTGTGTGTGTGACAAGTGTTTAAGAGTGATATTATTTTTTTCCCCTTGAATGAACACTTGCACTATTGTGGAATGATGGATTTATTTTTTCCTTTTTGCTTTGTGTCTAGCCTGCAGACCTTTGTAAACCCTTGGAGAGTCTGAATTTGCAAGCTTTGCACTGCTTCAATCATAGTCCTTCAAGATCTTTTTGGTGCATTTTGCTGAGCAGCAGCTCCAGGGGAACCAAATCTATTTACAGTAGAGAATGTGCTGCACCTGTTCATAAATAATGGTGCAATGCTTTCTGGATGATACCTCTGCCAGGTTATATCTGTATAGCAGACCCCCTGCTGGATATAAATATAGATCTTGCTTTTTGGTCTGTTACACAAAAGGAAGTGGATCACTTGGAGCACATTACATGAGCAATCTAGCATCTGCGCTGGCTTCCTCCAGCTTTCTGGACACAATTCGCAGCGCTGGTTTTCATCTATAAAGTCCTAAATGGCTTTGGATGGTAGGTGGCCTACCTATCTTGAAAACGGCTTCCTCCCCCGTTTCCTATCTTGATCTCCCCATTCCATCAAGAACAGCGCCACTGCATAAATTATAAATGACAAGGAATCAAAAATCTATAGCATTACTTCCCAGTTTTGGAACTCCTTCCTTCAGGAAAACAGGCAGCATGTGAGGATATTGCAGCCAATTTCATCGAACATTTTTTGAAAACATGAACAACTCAGAGACTCAGCTTTTTCACCCACGTGATATGTTTGTTTCTGATTATTCATCATCTGTGTGTTTTTTGGTATGTCTGTCTGCCTACACAGACACTCATATGTAAGCTGAGGACCCACAAAGACTTGTACAGGCATCTAATTTTCCCCTCGCCCACTATTTCCTCTTTGCCTTCCCTGGCAGACCCCTTAGTATATTCCATTTCTTTGCTTCCATGTCTCCTTCACATTTCAGCAGCCAATATCCCTCCCCCTCCACCATGTTCAGTTTTCCCTCCTTCCCTCCCCCAGGAGCCTTTTCCTGGGAAAACCTACTGGAATGGGCCTTGTTGAGCAGTGTCAGATGTTGGGATGGGCCCATTTACCCCTGTAGCCACCTCCCTACACTATTTCCTTATTCCCTTTTATAGGCAGCCCCCATGTCATCCCCTTTCCCTGCGTTCTTCTCTTCCACCCAACAGGCAACCTGCTTTTGTGCGGCCCCCAACTTCAGCTATATTTATTATTTATTTCATTTATATCCTGCCTTTCTCCAAATACTTTACACCATTCTTCTCTCCTCCACATTATCCTCACAATCACCCTATGTAGGTAGGTTTGGCTAAGAGTGTGATGGGCCCAAAGCCATGCAGTGAGATTCTGCAGCAGAGTGGGGAGTCAAACTTCTCAAATCTTGGTCTGAAACATGTTACACAATGCTGCTTTCTTTGGGTGGCTGCAGGATGCAAACAGCCAGGTGTGACTTGGTCCGAAAAATTGAAAGTATCAAGTAACCTGGTTGTTGCTGTCAAATGTGGCCCCAGTGAGTCCTTCCTCAAAGGCCAAAATAGCTCAGCTTTTACTGTCAAAAACCAAAGCTTGAAATCTGGCAGTACTTTTATGGTTGCCTAGCAATGGCCACTGCATTCATTTCTTAAAGCTCCAGACACTTTTTATTATTTAGTGGGTTTTTAACTCTCCTAAGTATTTTTCCGTAGATTTCAGATTTTTTTTTGCAAACCTGGGACTTTTCTCAGGTTTGTAGAAAAATCTGTCTTGCCTGTCCATGTCCCCTGGATTTAAATATCTACAGATGTGTAAACATTGATACATATAACAGTTAATATTTCAGATATACATTAGTTTCCGAATATTGCTAAAAATCATACCTTCTGGGACAGTGCAGGTTAAAAATGTGAAGAATTAATTACTAAATTTATCAGTCAATAATGACCAATATTTGTCTGAAACCTCTATAGACACTATTGAGAGATCTATAGAAAGAATAAATCAGGATGGGCAATTGAGAGAACAGGAAACTTTGCTGGGTATTCTAGAAGAACATTTGGCCCAGGTGACTCTCAGTGCCAATTTTGCTAATAGCCCAATTCATCAAGTTATGAGTCTCAAACATGTTGCAGATGCCTGTCATGGCAACTATGCCCCTTGAAGTCAGGTGGCAAGATTCTCAGTGTTTGAAATGATGAACAATGATGGCTGCAAAAGCTTTATTAGCTTACTGTTGCTACTACTAAAAAGGGAGGAAAGGATGTACAAATCACCTCTTTAGCTTTAGCTCTTTAGATATAGCAATTTTCAAACAAATTGCTGCTCTTGGCTGTTTGTATTTTCCACCAGATCATGACCAAACTTTTCTTGCAATGCAATCCAAAGCAAAGTTACACCCTGCTAAGCTCACTAACTCAAATGGACTTGGAAAAGTGTAACCTTGCTTAGGATTGCATGATTAAAGATGTAATACAGGGTAACAAAATGTTTGGCATTTTTTCTCCTTGGTACTAGGTTCATGTGATGGGTTTGCATTCTTGGAACCAAACTCACAGAAATAAGATTATCAAAAGTTCTCACAATAATGTGGCTTGCCTGATCTAGCTAGTGAATACTTGTTTCCTCAGATTAAATATTTGTGTGGAGAGATTTCGTGAAAAATCATGAGACATCACCCATTTCACAAGTGAAGGAAAAAGGTCTTTGAAAGTCTTAACTGCTGGACATGATCATAAGAAAGCATGCTGACTTTTAGATATCCTGGTTCCATACTAATTTGGACACCTCCAGTTGTGCTTAGAAGTCAGCATTTTTCTTTCTTTTAATTTTTAATAATTAAATATATACACATAAATAGCCCCCTCCCCAAAACAACCCTACACAAGAAAGCAAATGAAGAACCATAAAGTAACTCCATATCCCATATAAGAAGAAGAAGAAGAAGAGTTTGGATTTATATCCCCCCTTTCTCTCCTGCAGGACACTCAAAGGGGCTTACAATCTCCTTGCCCTTCCTCCCTCACAACAAACACCCTGTCAGGTAGGTGGGGCTGAGAGATATCTGAAAAGCTGTGACTAGCCCAAGGTCACCCAGCTGGCGTGTGTGGGAGTGTACGGGCTAATCTGAATTCCCCAGATAAGCCTCCACAGCTCAGGCGGCAGAGCTGGGAATCAAACCCGGTTCCTCCAGATTAGATACACAAGCTCTTAACCTCCTACGCCACTGCTGCTCCTTAATGGTAACAAATGATACCATTAAGTTATAGTAAAGAAAACATACACACATATACAAAAATGCTTTTCTCTAAATGCTTTTCTCTAAAATGAATGAGACTTTACATATTAATTTCCACTATATCTATATCTGTATATCTATATCTCGACATACATTTTCAAGTAGGACCCTCCCACAATTAAAGAAAATTATTTAACAAGCTATGCTCTTGAAATCCTATTAAATAAACTATCTCTACTGGTTAGATTTTAATCTTTGCCAACAAACAATCTGTTCACTGGATTTTGCACTGATTAAAGTTTCCAGAGGCTTCAAAGACAACCCCAGGTAACATCTAACATTCATGTGTTCAGAGCATTTTAACTTGCTTTGTGGAAAGGCTAGAGCTGAAGCATGTTCAAAGTGCTACATGACACAGATGAAACATGAACATCCATATGTAGTCACAGATCTAAAAGCATAATACAATCTAGGGCCGTTTCCACATGGCCAAAATATCCCGGGGTGAGCAAGAAAAATATCCCTATGCAGCTGAGAATTCCGCACGGTTCTTGTGCTAACACGGGCCTGCCCCAGTGTTGCCCACGATATTTACCTTAGCCTGGGATTTTCAAAAATCACCAGTTTGGAGGTTTTTTTTAAAAAAATCCCTGTGTGACCCTGCTTGTGCCTGCTACTGTGCAAAAACCAATCAGGAGCAGGACTGGTTTATTTTTCCCACTCAGCCACCTGATCTCCCTGCCTGACGTTCATTCAAGCTCAAAAACAACCGACAATCAGAGTGCAGGACACTGGGCACGTTTAGAGGTGCTTGCAGCTGCCACTCAAAAGCAATAGCCAATCAGAATGCAGGACACTGAACATGCTCTGATAAGCTTCTGAAGTTAATACAAAAGTTCCTGGCTCATGCTGAGCAAAATGGAGCATTTCCTTCCAGTCCTAACTCTGTTCCTGGGAAGAAACGGGGAGCCATGCAGAAGAAGAAGCAGGGATAAATTAGATATAGTATGTAGGACCCTGGTTCAAATCTGCAAAAATTGTCCCCCTTTTTGCTCATGGAAATACTGCATGGCATATAAGCCATCTAGTGGCTTACTTGGTTCAGCTAAAAAAAGTTATGTAACAGAGGCAAACTATGATGGTAACAGCACTGTATGTATGTGATGCTGTTTATCTCCTTTTTCCAGTTCCTTCAACCTTTTTAGGAATTGCAGATGAAAATTTATTTTTCAGCATCTCTGTAGTCTATCCTAGGTAAACAGATCAGCAAATATATCCTAGTCTATCCTAGGTATGCATATATACAAAGCACAACTGAGGTTGGGATTGTGAATGTGTATGGATCCAGGTGATACTGCAGGTTAGAAAAGCAATATTTAAATGGGGTTCTTTCTTACTCCATTGTCCCTCCAAATGGCCCTCTTTGCCTCAATCAAGTTCCTACTCACTTGTAAAGTTTCCTGGTGGCTTTGGACAAATAAGGCTTAGCCTAGCCTACCTCCCAGGGTTGTACTGACAAAACGAGACAGTGTCGTATGATGCTGCTTTCAGTGCCACCCTTCTAAGTCCATTGACACTGTTTGAGCTGCTTCTGCATTCAATGCATTTTACTGTTAAATTCAATTACATCTTAAAAGCTGAATATCTGACAATATTCCTGGGTTCATCAGAATTTAAAGTTAAAAACACAGTATTAAAACACAGTATGCCTGTGTTTTTGAAAGGAATAACTATTTGTACAGGAAAGCATTCCCTGGGGAGAAAAAAAAAGAGTCTGAAAAAATAAGGTTTCCTCTAACTTTTTAAATGAAAGAAGTATTTTTGTATCTGGAGAGTTTTTATGGAGAGATGCAGTGGTCGTCCTGTTTATCACAGTGACAAAGGCATTTGCGGAGAAAGACAAGATGAACTTTAAAAGCCAGTTCCAGAGAATCAGAATGCAGAATGTGTATAGGTAGGAAGAAGTTACAGTGGCTGCTTTATCACCGTGGTGCACATGCTTGTTTGTGGGCAGTAGGCTCCATTCCTGACTGCCTGTGTTGCATTTTGACTAGGCTTTCTTCAAATGGCAAATGCATGCCAGCAAAAAGTTATCAATAACGAGATGCCAGGAAGTCTGGGAGCCTCATGCGATAGAACTCCAAAGGCAGCAACACCTGGGAGCGAATGATGTTTATAACTCCAAAAGGTCAACAAACAGCAGGCGTAATAATTGTACTCACCAGGAAGGAAGAGTATGGAACTCAGTGCAGCAAAGACTGCCCCCATACAGAATTTTCCCTCCTGCATAGGTAGCAGGAAACCTCTCAGTATTTGCCACTGTCCAGATTATGTTGTGCACAAGGTGGACATAACTTGATCAAGCTCTTGTGTTCCCTCCCTTTGAGCAGGATTAAAGATAGACTGACTTCAGTCCAGCTTCCAAGGGATACAGCACAGCAGAGTGTCTATTGGGATGCTGTATCTGAGGTCACTATGGCCATCTTCAGAATCATAGGCCGTTTCCACATGGCCACGGTAGGGGTTGGGTTGGCATACATGACGCCGACCCAACCCCTCTGGGACCATTCGCATGAACAGTCCCAGAACCTACCAGGACGACGGGCGCTGCACTGTGCCGTCATCCTGTCGACCTACCTGCTCTGCGGCTCTCCAGCATGTCGCCGAGGCCAGGGGACAAGCCCCCCTGCCCTGCGCGACCGCTCTGGAGTCGCAGGGCAGAGGGGGCGTGTTCCCAGGCCTCGGCGACACGCCAGAGGGCCGCAGAGCAGGTAGGTTGACCAGACATGGGGGGAGGGAAGGCGCCTGTAAACCTCGCTCGGGAAGCGAGGTAGGAAAACGGTGGCTTCGCGCCGCTTAGGCGGCGCAGCTGTGAAGCAGCTGCGCCCCCTGTGTGAACGGCTCCCTGGGGACGGCATTTTTGCCGTCCCCAGGGTGCCGTATTAGGCCCGTGAGCAAGGGCCATAGAGTTGGAAGGGTCCATCTTGGTCATCTAGTCCAACTTCCTGCTGAATGCATGTTTTACAAATGTTTGTCTAGCCACTGCTTGAAGACTGCTTGTGAGGGAGAGTTCACCTCTTCCCTAGACAACTGATTCCACTATTCTGAACAATTCCAACTGAATATCTCCCCTTCCATATCCAGCTAGTACCTTTTCTCCCATAATTTATATCTATTATGGTGAGTCCTGTCCTCTGCTGCCAGCAAGAACAGCTCTCTGCCCTTCTCTAATTGATAGCCTTAAAATACTTACAGAGAACAAGCTGCTATAATGTATTTTAATGTTTTATTGGTATATTGTATTTATGATATTTGTATTGTATGTTTTATGTTTCATTGTACACTGCCCAGAGCCCTTCGGGGGTTGGACTGTCTATCAAGACTAAATAATAATAATAATAATAATAATAATAATAATAATAATAATAATAATAATAATAATAATAATAATAATAATAATAATAATAATAATAATAATAATAATAATAATAATAATAATAATCCCCCCAAAGGGCACTACCTTGTTGTGGTGGTGGGGCTTGTGTGCTCCAATGAGTCAGAGGGCTGTGCTGGAGGGCCACCCAAACCAGAGAGACCTCTGATGAGGGAGCCAGACTAAATGTGCCTCCAAAACCCAAAGAGCCATGGTGCGAGAGACAAGAAAAAAGAAGAGCTTTTATACCGCTCGGCCGTCAGCCACGGGTCAACAAGGACTGAATCTAGTGCTGGAGTACCTGGGCACTTGAAGGCGGGAAGGAAATGGGCTATAGGGACTCAGGGATCTTCAGCTGAGCTAGAAAATACCTAGGGCTGAAGACTGCAGGGACTACTTCGGAAGTACCGGAGACAAACGTCCAGTAAAATATTCAGGTGCAAAGAATAGAGAAATTATGGCTTGCTACTACAAATCAAACCCCGATGGCCAAAAGAGGATTACCTCAAAACGAGATGTACCAAGTCCTGGAAAGAACTTCACCCCAGACACAGAAATTACTGGAGCAAAGACTTTGCTGATCAAAGAAGATATATTAGAAAGGAACAAGGTTTTTAGTGCACTAGAGCTAGCAAGGAAATCCAGCAGAAAGCACAAGACAATTGGTATTGAAAATATGCCAAGAAACACTCCACAAAGAACCCCATTCAACAAAATTGGCAACAATTCAAGGACTGTAAGAGAGACAGATACATATGAAGGAAGGAGGAAGAACACATGAGGCAATAATCACACCTCCAAAGGAGCCAACCCAAACAACCCAAAGTTCCCAATTGACAAAAAAACTAGGGAAGAGCTTGATGCAGAAGATCCTAGAACACATGAACAATGCAAATGAACGTATAAGATTGCCACCATTGTTGAAGATTGTCTCCAAGGAAGGGATCCTGCTCCAATTCACTGAAGGATGCACAAACAAGGGTCATTGGCTGGAATCCAAACAATGTCACCTGCATGAAACAAAACCAGCTTATGTACAAAGCACTGCAGTAAGTGTGATTACTAAAGAGCTAGGGAGGTAAGAGATCCATCACCCAGAAAGAAGACTGAAAATAATAGGTAATTCCAAAGTGGAAAATCAGGACTGGGAAGAAAAAATCAGCAAACTATGCAGTCGGATGCCAGCAAACTGAAAAAGCATGGAAGGAGAAGAAGCTGAAAAGATGAGAAAATCAAAAGGCAGACCTAGTTAAGAGATACCACCTGGACAAGAGGGAAACTCAATGAGGCGATTAGAGGTGGGTCTTCAAACAACAGCTGGTGGCAGAAGTTTCAAAGAAGATTGCAAGATTCGAGCAAAAGGGTTGCTCTCAATTCAAAGCAGGAATCAACTTTTCTACTCCAACCCAGAAACGATTCTACCAGAATGTAAGTGGAGATGTGAAACAGAAACCACAGGAGGAGCCAGACAGAGGAACAAACAAATTGAGTTCTGGAGAAACATTTGGGACAGCCCAAAGAATTCATGCTACAACAGCAAAAATGCAAATTGGATTGCCAAGAGATGTGGGAGGCTGGAACTTAAGCAGCAACAACATGGACAACCTTGTAATTAACAACTAAAATGGTTGGAAAACGAAAGCAGGCAAAAGGTGAAGAACTGGACTGCCCCAGGCAATGATGGAACTACATGGATTCTGGCATGAAGAAACTGACCAACTTGCATGAAAGAATTCGCTCCAACAGTTGAACTCAAGTGCTGCAAACAACAGGCCAAATTTGAAGAATGGATGACCCCAACAGGGAAAACGTTTCTGATAATGAAAGACCAAGAAAAGGGAGGCAATCCCTAGCAATTACATGAACCAATTCACTTGCCTACTCAACAACCTTTTAAAACTGCTTACTGGCATGCATTAGCTGATGCAATACAAGACCACCTGGAAGGGAAAGAACTTGCACTGCCCCCAGAACAAAAAAAGGAAACAAAACGAAACAGTAGGGGAACAAAAAGATCAACTGCTCATAGATAAAATGATCCTTGAGAATTGCAAAAGAAAGGAAAAACCAACTTGCATGTAAGCTTGGATTGAGATTACAGTAAAGCATCTTTTCGACTCACTGCCACACAGTTGGATACTTCATTGCCTGGAGATAACTGGAGTCAGTGAAAACATCAAGAAATTGGTCAAGAATGCAATGCACACTTGGAAAACAGAATTAATAATCAATGGAGCAGGAATAGGGAAAGTGTGTAGATCACGGGGGATGTCGCAAGGAGACTCTCTGTCCCCACTACTCTTCATTATTGCTATGATTCCGCTTTCTATAATTCTGAAGAAAACAGGTCAAGGATATCAGACAGCAAGAAACTCACCAAAAATTTCACACCTTCTATACATGGATGACCTAAAGCTCTATGGAAAATCAAAAGCAGAGATTGAGTCACTACTGAACACAGTGAGAGTCTTTAGCACTGACATTGCAATGGAGTTTGGACTTGACCAGTGTGCTACTTTGGAACTCAGTAAAGGAAAACTTGTAACAGGCAAGGATGTGAATATGCCAAATGCCATAGAAATAAAGAGCCTACCAGTGAATGAAAGCTACAAATACTTGGGGATACTGCAAGCAGAGAACATCAAGCATGCAGAAGTCAAAGGCGCAATTAGGAAGGAATATCTTAGAAGGGTAAGAAAAATTTTGAAATCAAAGTTAAATGGAGGAAATACAATAAAGGCAATTAATACTTGGGCGGTGCCTGTAGTACGCTACACTGCTGGCATAATTAACTGGACACAAGCCGAATTGGACATCCTGGACAGAAAAACAAGGAAAATTATGACCATCAATCAAGCACTGCATCCAAGAAGTGATGTAGACAGACTCTACCTAGCAAGGTCAGAAGGAGGAAGAGGGCTGCTCCACATCAAGCAATCAGTAGAGGAAGAGAAAAGAGGCCTGACAGAATACATCCAAGAAAGTCAAGAGCCAGCATTGAAAGAAGTCCACAAGGCTGAGATGCTGAAAGCCAAAGAATCAAAAAAGTATAGTCCAACAGTTTAAAACACGAAAGGAGCAGTGGCTAAACAAGCCACTCCATGGGCAGTACTTTAAGAACATTGAAGGGAAGGTTGACAGCAAGAAAACATGGGAGTGGCTCAGAAGGGGACAGTTCCTCTAAAGAAGGAAACTGAAGGCCTGATTTTTGCTGCCCAGGAGCAAGCATTAGGGACAAATGCAATAAAGACACGAATTGAAAAGTCCCACAATGACCCAAAGTGCCGTCTCTGCAAAGAGCGTGATGAAACCGTGGAGCACATCATCTGCTATCGTAAGAAAATAGCCCAAACTGACTATCTCGAACGTCACAATAGGCTAGCAGCCTTTGCAAAAAGTACGGCCTGCCCTGTAGCAAGACCTGGTAATGAAAGCACAAGCCAGAGAAGATCACAGAAAATGAAGAAGCAATATACTCTGGGACTTTAGAATACAGACAGACAGACACCTGGCACACAACACCCCAGACATAACAGTGGTAGAGAAAAAACATGTTTGGATCATAGATGTTGCTGTGCCAGTTGACAGCAGGGTAGAGGACAAGGAGCTGGAAAAGATCACAAAATACAAGGACCTACAAATTGAAGTCGAACGACTGTGGCAAAAAAGAACAACAGTAATCCCACTAGTAGTCGGTGCTCTAGGAGGAATCCCAAGAAATCTTGAAAAACATCTGGAAAGCCTAAACTTAGACAGAACATCAGTCCACATGCTGCAGAAAGCAGCACTTCTAGGAACTGCACATATTCTACGCAAATACCTTTAATATCCTAGGTCCTTGGGAAGGACTCGATATTCAGAGATGAATTCCAGACACTTGTGCTGTGCTGTAATGTGTATAATAATAATAATAGTTTCCCCTACACAGAATGGCAGAGCTAAGCTCACATTATGGCCCTTTCCACATAAAGCAGTTAAAACATTTGTGGAACATTTTAAAAACTTTTTCAGTGCTATTGTTTCTGTGTGTTTTGTATGCATTCTGTCTTTTAAAACATTCTGCAAACCAAAATAAAATGTTTTAGTTAGTACGCACAGAAAATGTTTGCAGTTCTTCCATAAAGGTTTTTTTTTTAAAAAACCAACAACACGCATGCGTGGATTTGATTCTTCAAAGATTCAATTCTTAGAATCTATGAATCATTGATCCCAAAACAGACAATTTTTTTAAAAAAGGCAAAAAGGCAAATTGATTGGCACTTTTGTTTTATAGGCAGGCAATGCTGAATGCATTACTGTAGATCGATGAAGAAAATGGTGGGAAGCCATGATGGCACAGATGAGAAAACATGAATCAGAAACCTGTGGAAACCCCTGTGGAAACCAAAGTATTGAATTTATTCCACATGTTCTTTTCCATTGTGATTTCTATGTCAATTTAGGCAATTTCATCATTAATTCACTCCTTCCTAGTTGTGGTAACTTTTCCAAGGAAAGATGTGTCATTACTTCTGGAAGATCATTGTCCTCATGTTACTGGTTTGATTGCAAAAGTTATTTTTAATCGCAATGAAGTTATGAGATTTCCAAATGTCTCGTTTTTCATTCTGATTTTATTTATTCTATTTTGTGATATCACCATGCCAATAAAGGTTTGTTTGATTGATTGATTGATATAATCCCCTTTCTTTCAAATTCCTTTGCTTTTCCAGAACAAGAACTGTGAAGGCAGGGCAATGAGAGAGTGAAATGAAAGATGGTTTGGGCTGGGAAACTGGATGCTGGAGCTCTGTAGAAATTGAGTAACCTGCTAGGTACTAAAACCTTTACTGGTAATCTTACCTACTTACTCTCTACTTACAGCTTTCTCTGTATTTTGCTTCTGTTTCTAAGCTTTTCTTTATAATCATGGCAGTCAGAAACTTAAAAAAATACATAAATGAAACAAAGAACTAAAAAGATCACAATGTTCAGTTAGGCTCTGTACATAAGGACAATGCAGTCCTCGTTGGAAAATTTGGAGGACAATAATTGACTAATAGAAAAGGAATGAACAATATTTTTCTTGGTGTACAAAAGGGATAAATAATATTAGTGAGAGATACTAACCTTATCCAGGTGTTACATTTTTGGCAGAGCAACCAATGGGGAAGCTTATGCACATCAGAATATTAATTGCCATGCACTGAACAGCCAGAGTGGTGCAGTTGTTAGGAGTGGTGGACTCTAATATGGAGGACGAGGTGTAATTCTCCACTCCTCCACCTGAGCAGCAGACTCTAATCTGGTGAACCGGGTTTGTTTTCCCACTCGTACACATGATGCCTGTGGGCCAGTCACAGTTCTGTCAGAACTCTCTCAGCCCCACCTACCTCACAAGGTACCTGTTGTGGGGAGAGGAAGGGAAAGTGATTGTAAGCTTGTAGAGAAAAAACAGGGTATTAAAACCAACACTTCTTTTTCAACACACGTTAGAAAATACATGCATTACCCTAGTCACACAAAAAGGGCAATCACACATAATGGGAGGAGTACACATGGTGCATGCTCCTTGTTCACAAGGTAGAAGTGATAAAAACGTAACATCTGAACAGGGCTTTTGACTTTATTCATTAGTTTTGGAAGCGGATGTTAAATTTTAAAATTAAGCGATGAATGTCAAGTCCATGTTCCAAGAACAGTGAGAGGTGAAGAGCATTCTTAGAAATGTGGCATCTGCCATATAAGGTATATCTGTGCATACAATAAGATTTAAAATAGAGGTTTCAGTGTCATTCTCCAACTGAGACTACCATGTAGAAACTCTCATTTGGTATATCTAGCAGTTTTTGTTTCTTAACAGTCTGTTTGTACCACATGGCTGATGGTTCTTCTTCTTTTTTTAAAAAAAAATAGCAATTCAATTGTAATTTCTGTAGCAAGTACAAAGCTCTTTGGTGGGTGTCCCAGCATCCTTTCTGTTGAATCCTGGGTGTTTGCATTGAATATCATATAAAACATTGGTGGATTTGCAGTGATACATTGGCTGATGTATTCATTTTTACCCGTAATTGTGCTTTTAAATGTGACAGTTTTCCAAAGATAATCACAGGTGATGCAACAATTGAAGTCATAATGTTGAGATCCAGGATTAATGATTAGTGTTTTTAATTTGGTTCTAACAACTAATTTTTATAGATTAGGAGACTGGCAGAAAGCACAGTTGTTGATGGCTTTTTTTTGAGGCATTGAGAATTGGCTTTCAGAGATAGTTCTTTGTAATAATGCCGCCGCCGTTAAAAGATGATGGATGAAAATCAGCTGTAAAAGAGATGTGGTTCTTTTTAATAGCACACCTGAATCTGGAGAGAAAGGATTCTCTGGACGGAACAGATGCTCAGTGGATGTTACAATTGACCTTAAAGGGACAGCCATGGCACAAAAGCTGGTGAATTCCAAACTACAGAGGTCCTATTGATGCATCACTATTGGATAAGAGCTTTGTTGATGTATTCTGTTAAAGATGACTTGCTTGGCTTTACCCACCAATTGCAACAGCAGGAGCTATGGCAGTGCCCACTGTGTTTGTAGATAATTCTCACTGGTAAAAATAAAGTTGTAAGGCATGAAAGGTCTTGCTGATCTTGTGATGACTTCTGTAGGAGATGAAACATTCAAGGTACAGGGAGATCCATAACTAAGTCTTCCCAGCATCTTATAAAGCTCAGTTGAAACTGTACTTGCTCCCAACTTGGATTGTGGAGAGGGGAAAATTTTTTAACTTTTCATCCCTGCACAGTTTTATACATTAAAAACCAGGCACATCATACTATTATGCCCTGTAAAAAAAAAGATGTGCAAAAAATGGGTCAACTGTATTTTCCCCCTTTTTAGAAGGAATACATAAGCGGGGTGGTGGTGGTGGTGGTGGTTCTATAGTACAGTCTTATAGAACTAGAAAAGTTAACAAGTTTCTCTTCCCCATAGAGCCCCAGTTGAAGCCATGTGGACCTTTAAGTTGCCATTGTAATATTAAAATAGAGTCCAGATCTCTGTCATGTCTAATCTTTATGAGAGGTTCACTTGAAGGAGTCTTTAGACATTCTTCTGAAGCTTCTGTGTCATTAGTATGTGCTATGTTGGTGTAAAGGGAAGTGGAATAGAATACAATTAGTATTATATTATTTACTTAATATAATTTATATCATACCTTTCTTTCCCATAGGGACCTAATGCAGGTTGTGTCCTTTCCCTAACTTCTATTTTATCCTCATAAAACTAATTGCACCATAGGGGAAAAGCATACTGATTGCACCATAGGGGAAAAACATACAAGATTCAAATTGCCCTCTCCCCAGGATTGATGCTAGCTATTTTTTAAATACATAGTTTGGTGCTTAGTGTGCTAGGGTAAAGGATTTTGTGGTGGTGGCTCCGTAATGTTCTTCTTGACAAAGATCTTGACTGGCAGTGGCATAGTACCAGGGGGACAGAGGGGTACGCGATGCACTGGATGTGTGCCCCTGTGGGGCGTGGCAAGGGCATGGTGGGGGCATTCCAGGGAGTGGCCTGGTGGACGGGGGCATGGCAGGAGCGCAGAGGGCACGTGTGCCCTGGGCATAGTTCCCCCTCACTCCGCCCCTGTCTGTTAGATCTCACTTGAATGGTAGTAAGACCTGGATTTTGGCCTTTTGATTGCTGTGACCCTAATTTTGGCATTTATGTTGTCATGCTCTCAATCCTCTGTTTATGTTTCAATATTTAAATTGTTGATATAATTTTCATGGTATGGCCAACTTGTTAGTAGCTTTAGAACTATGTTAGATAAAACAGTGTTCGATCTGTTTGTCTATCAAGCGGGCAGCAGATATGGTAGCTACACCATTTGTTTTTTTGCAGAAAGGATAGACTTATACAGTGATATCTTAAGATGCAGTAGCCTCATCTGCCTTTCATTGTAAACTGGTTTTGTGTTTTGAATTTAAAAAAGAAGTTTTACATTGTCCAGTAATGGCAGCAGGTATTTTTATACTTCAGGAGAGATTTTTTGAAGATACTTGTTGTGTCTCAGAGATACAACCTGGATTTCATTAGCTGACTAACCAGATTAAAAGAAGCCTGTAAATTGAATAAATGATTCCACACGATGCAGGTTATGCTCAAACAGTAATGCAAAGATATAACTGAAATAATTTAGACATATGGATAAGAACCCTCAAAATCAATAGTGCTGGAAGAAATGAAACATATGCTGATGCAATCAAACAGAATTGAATTTCATACAAATGTTAGCAAATCTATATCAGATTATCACGGCAAAAACTTCATTTTCATTGATTTATAATGTATTATTATTGTTTCCACCAAACTGCCATAGACAGCCATTTAGCAGCTGCCAAGCGCCTTAAGGGTAAATAAAGGATATCACTGATGGTGTTGGGAATATAGACATTTAAGACTCTAATAATTCACAAGTGCAGCAGGTATGATATTTGGCTTCCACATATTCTTTAAAGTTTTATTATAATGTCGTTTTCTACACATTTCTGCATGCTTTTATTCTGGAAGGTCAGTAAACGCAGCGAGAAATGATGTTGGCTATTAACCCTTTGTGTAAAAGTTGCATAAATGCTGTAGGTGTCATAGATGGTACACTTTAAAATTTATTTCTTTGTAAAATAATTTAATATTAAGTGGGATGATATGGGAGTTCTGAGTGCAATTCCTCACCTTTCTGGATAGTATTGGAAGAACCACCAATTTGCAGTGCAGTCCTATGCAATGTGACTCCATTTTAAGGCCACTGATTTCAATGGAGCAACTTTGCAAGAAAATCACTGCCTGTCTCCCATCAGTGAAATGGGTCATTGACATTAGCTTGGACCATTCCCCTGTTGTACATTTGAAACCTTTGTCCAGCCCAAGGAGACTTTCTCCAACTCAAATGGTTTTTCTATTGGATGAAAGAAGGCGGCTTGGAGGATGGTTGGATCCACTCTATTGTGACTTTTACCCAGGGGCGCAGCGAGAAGGAACTGTGCCCCTGCCACGCCCCCGCCCCACCCTTGCCACGCCTCCAATAGTGGGATTCAGTAGGTTCGCACCACTTCAGCAGAACCAGTTGTTAAAATGGTGCTTGTAAACAACTACTTTTGTTAAATTATTTGAATCCCACCACCAGAACCGATTGTTAAATTATTTGAATTCCACCACTGCGCTGTCCACATATTACCTTATATACACTGCTTCATGCCCTTCACATCTGAATATTATTGGACACCTTTACAAGGTAAGAGTACTGGCAACTTGAACAGGGATTTGTAATAGGAGGTAGTGCTACATTCAGTTCTCAAAGTAAACCACAATGCTCTGGGCAGCCGTGTTTCAAAAACTTAGAACTGTTTTCTTCTTCTATCCTGAATGCCAAAACCAAACATTCCAATTTTTTTTTTGGTATTTTGGCAGGACTGGAGCTATTGGGATGGCTAAGATGATAAAGCAGACTTCTTATCAAAGGTCTGAGGTAGGTAGGTTAAAATGTCCCACTTTCAGATTTTCCCAACCATCAGGGACTATTATGTGTACAAAATGCCTGTAATCTATTATAGAATTATGGTACTATTTTGAGAAGTCCAGACATCTTTCTCTAGTTCAGCTCAGTCATCAGACCCAGACGTTTAGATAATTGCTTGGGTCAGATATAGCGCAAAGTGGTGCATTTGCTCTCCTCCTTTCTCCCTGCCCACTCCCTGTTCTCTCTCTCTCTCTCTCTCTCTCTCTCTCTCTCTCTCTCTCTCTCTCTCTCTCTCTCTCTCCCTCCCTCCCTGCATTGCACTTCCTTTATGATCCAGAATTATAAACAATGGCAAGCATAAACCACAGTTGGCTATTTGGGATGTAGTGAACCATAGTTTTTCACAAACCAGGAAGAAGCATAGAAGGAGGGAGTATGTGAGCCTGATGTTTATTCTAAGCTCATCCACATAACTATGTCTCAGTAATGGCTTTTCTTGTCTGTCTTCAGGGATGTACAGTCTAAGACTGTTTCTGCATGGGCAGAAAACAGTGCTCTAGGGACGTTAAAAATGGGGACCAAGGTTTTTGAAAAGCAGTGTCTTCCACCCACTGCTGTGCAAATGGCAGCGGTTGGAAGACGGTGTTTTCTCTGTGTCAGCCCCAAATGCCTCGTTACCTCCTCTTGGCTTCTGTTGCTCTGTGGAGGCCAGGGGACACGCCTGCTAGCCTCCATCCCTGCAGTCGTTGCTCTGGCCTTGGGGGCGTGTCCCCTGGCCTCCACAGAGCGACAGAAGCCAGGGGGAGGTAAGGAGGCATTTGGGGGGCTGCGCAGCTATGTGAAGCCTGCTCTGCCAGCTGCGCAGCCAGTGGAGCTGTTTGTGCGAATGGTTCATGCCGATGCAGCCCCGCTGCTCTGGCCATGCAGAAACGGCCTAAATGTCAGTGGGGAACATCTTAACTTTTGGGCAGTGAGGTTGAGAATTGAGGGGGTTAAGCCTACCAATCACAAGCTACTTGTCAGGTACGGTGCCTCTTTCTTGCAGGCCCTGCCGTTCTGCGTAGTTTTAATGTAAAGTAAACTGGAAAGTGTTTTTTTTTTGGTATACTGAAATAGTGTTTTTTTAAAAGAAAAAACACATTAACTAAAAACAGAAAAGAGTTGAATTGCAAAACATTTAAAATCTCTAAATTAACGGGAGCTTAACTTTGGCCATCTTGAAATGGGCTTATGTTCACCTTTATTAATTCATGTTCATGCTTTTGAGTACATGTTCTACTTTATTAGTTCAACTCAGCAGGTTTTTTTTCATGTGACTTTTGAATTGAAGCAGGTGATTGAATTCCATTGCAGTGAGATACAATTTAACTAGAAAAAATAATTCATTAACAGTACAGAAAGTGTGGTTCTTTTTCATGGTTTTAGTTTAAGTGTCTATAGGATATGATTATTAGCCGTCTATAATGGGGACCTGCGCAAATTCATGGAGATGAGTTTTCCCCCCTCTATTGTCAGCTGCACTATCCACACTTTTTAATAATATCTTGCTAGATATCCCAAATAGTGAGTGGTATAAAAGCATTCCATGTTTATAAATGGCCTTGCACCCCAGTTTGCAGTGTTGTGTTATCAGCAATTAATATTTGTTAAGTCTATAACAAAGTCACTGGCTTCATTCTCTTAAGATGTGCCGCTTTACAATCACCTTTCATTTCAAAAGGGGTGCCTGGCAGCAGTACTTGATGCATTATAGAGCTGGTCACTAGCGATCTCAAAGGTTACTGACCTTGAGGGATTCTTATGCACAGCAAGGCTTTATGTACAATGTCTCCCATATGTGGAAAAACTGCCGGTTATCACAGACAGCAATGATCAATATATATTCGATACAGGGTAAGGTACAGGCATATTCACAGCCTCTGTGTGTAGATTCTTCATTTCATCTGTGCACAGTAGCACTAGTGAAGCCATATCTGAATATTTGAGTGGGATTTTTGTTTGTTTGTTTTGGCACAGACAATGCAGGTGTGTATGTGTGAAAAACCTAATGTTCCGTGGGCTTAGGGCAATTAGTGAATTGGGGTGTTTGCCACTATTGTTTCCAAAACTGCAAGACAGATTGTGACCTTATGATATAATACTTTGAGTTTGACATCAATAGTAAAGGGAAACTGGATTTTTTTTTTTAAAAAAAGTATCCTGTTTCGGCACAAATATATTTACCCAGCACGAACCCATAGCTAATTTGTTTTGCTGCTTGCTTTTTGGGGTGAAGGAAAAAGGGTTGTTTGTCACTTTTCACAACATGGATTACTTTGCAATCCCCAGGAGACATTTTAGCTTTTCCGTCTTTTAGTCTACTCATTTTTTTTGCCTGCAGACATTACTCATTGATGAATGTCTTAGGTGAAGCACAGGAGTGGAGATGTTGCTCAAGGAGAAGGTGACCCTGTCACATATGATGTGAGCTCACCACAATCAATCTACCATAATCCAGAGTTGCACAAAGCAAGTACTGGAAATTGGGTCAAGGCCAGTCACTCTATGGTCTATTTAATGGCGATTAGATATATTTTTCTGCCAATATTACCAATAAAATGTTAGATGAGACCCAGTGGCGTACCACTAATGGGGACATGGGGTGTCCTATGTTCCCGGGCACGCACTATTTCAGCACATGGGGAGGGCGCCGGCTGCCAACCGGGTCCCTGCGCCCAGCCTCTCCCACGGTGTGGGGTCCAGTGCTCAGGTGTTGGTCGCCTCGGCCACAGGTCGGACCCTTCCCCCCCTGGGAGGCTGGGAAGGGCAGGGGCTGACCTGCTGCCGCTGAGCCCCCTCCTCGGCCTCCCTTCAGGCCGGCTCCTGCCCTCCCCAGGCCCTGAGGAGGGCAGAAGCCAGTCTGCAGGGAGGCTGGGGGGATGGGGCTTGGTGGCAGGGCAGCCCAGGAGCCATCCTGCCACCATGGCGCTGTAAAGGATTCAAGGGTGTTGATGGTGAAGTAACCTTGAGTGCATTCCACAGCCCGGGCGATGGGCCAGCTTCTTCGGCGGAGACCTTATCTCTGCGCGGGAGATGAGGACTCCGTTCCCATGGGAAGCAGGAAGGGGGGATGGGGTGAATGGTGTTATAACCTGTGCTTCTGGCAGGAAGTGTCATTCCTGCCACTGCGTGTACTTGAGCTTTCTAAGATGTCTTAATAAATGGACTTTTACTCCCAAAAAGCCTTTTATTTCTGCTTCTATGGAATTCCTTACATTGTGGCAGGAATCCTTAATCCATCTATTTTACTAGTGCAGTGGACCTCTAGTGTCTCGACATGGAGAGGTTGAATGTTACTGCGGAAGGTGCGGTAGCCCCCAAAGAGGGCTCCGACCTTTCCCTTCTGGATCTAGAGCAACCGGCAGGAGAACGGGCCTCGCTGGTGGCTCTTTCCCGTCCTCGTATCAGCACGAGTCTTCCTTTACTCCGTTGGAACGAGGGACGTGACGACGACCATGGGGACTTACATGAGTCGTTTGGGGCGCTGTCTATGGATCGAGCGCCTGTGGATCGGATCTCTACCCGCTGCCGTGTGGATTACAAACCTCAGATGCAACCTGTCATGGAGGAGACGGGCTTGACCACCTTTCATGCGGCAACCCAGGAATCCATTGAACGGGTTCCTGGACTCAGATTTTGGGTGATGCTCCCAAGGAACCACCGCGGGTAATAGCATTCGGGGCCCGGCCCAAAGGACACCGGGACCAAACTCTGGAATTGGGAGGGGTATCCGCATCGCTTCCCCAATCGGACCCCCCTGATCCCGGGCCTGTTACCCGCGACCTGAGGTGCCTCGGGGAGCCACCGGTGGCTACGGGCGCTACGGTGTCTCCGGCGTCTCGCTTCCAGATGTACAAAGAGTCCGGTTAGAAAGCCTGCACTCCCAGCCGGATCTGTTCCCTCTCCCTTCGGCGAGCACCTGGGATGAGGAAGTAGGACGATCTATCAAGTAGATGCCCAAGAAGCATGGACCCGCGGAACGCCAGCTGCTATGGGAGGAGGAACGGGCACAGTTGCAGCAAGAGCGCCAAAACCTGGGTAGAGGGGACCGGGAACGGTAACAAAAGAAGTCCAACTCGAGTTGGACCGCGCTAAAGATGCGCTCTAACGATAATAATATGCCTTGCAGAATCTGTCAGTCCATGATAAAGTCCTGGAACACTCCAGACTGGATTTACAACGGCAACGCCAAAGCTGCTCGTACTCTGCGCACGCAAAGTGAGCTTCACTGAAGCCCTCTTTAAACGGACCTAACTATTAAATTGGAACGAGAGAAAGCTGCTTTGCATGCGCACACCAGGATGCATTGACCCGCGAAGGAGAGGGAGTTGGCTGCTTTGGAGAGGGGAGCTATGCGCAGCAGACCAGGAACCCCCCCAAGTTGGAGCGCCCATGTTGTTACTGATCACGCTGGTGCCAGGGGGGCCACGTATGACTGGGTCCTGCCACCCAAACGCCACCGGCACCGCCAGCACCCCGCATTCCGGCCCCCCCCGCATAACAGCTGCCTGCCCAACCTGCCTGCTAACCCGCGCAAGAACCACCACCCCAGCAGGCACCAAGAGCCGTTGATCGTGGCTACTATCGGCCCCCCATACCAGCCCGTTTTGATGGGACCGCTTCCAAACTTCCCTACTTCTATTTTGCAACTCAATGCCCACTTGGAAGACTATGATGATTTATACCGGTCTGCGCGCGAAAAAATACGGGACATCGGCTCAGTCCTGGATGGGGCAGCAGCCGACTGGTTCGCGGACTCTTCTAGATTTGTGCAGGATGAAGACTCTCGCGACGGTGCCCGTGATTCCTCCAAGCCTTAAGAGCGCGCTTCCAAGATCCAGGCGCCGAGAATGAAGCTATCCGCACTATCAAAACTATCCAGCAAGCGCAACCGCCCGCTTGCAGAATTTGCCCGTGAATTTCAAGCGGCGGCTGCTCCTAATTTCCTCCTGAGTGGCCTGAACGCATGAAATGCGGCACTTCTCGGATGCTGTGGACAGCAAGCTGCGCGGAAACGGTGTTTTTAATTCGGGTCCCTCGTACTAGTCGCAGATTGGGTCCAGTTAGGATCCCAGGTGGCATCTCGCCTGGAATACGCCAGTGCCGGTGGCCGCCTACGCGTAAAACCCATCTACTGTGTGTCCAATTTCAAGTCAAGCTTCTCCAGTTGCCTCCTTACCACCGAAACCACCTCGGAACGCCTTCGCCGCCGACCGGGGATTGTGTCTTTACCGCGGAGGGCCAGGTCATCTAGCCGCCAACTGTCCTAAGAAACAAAACCCCAACCCGCTCCAGTTCAAGGCACTTCATCTGCCAAGCCACCTTCACGCAGGTCAGGGCCGCCGACGTGGAGTCTCCGTCTAAAGCGGTCATCGAAGGCGCACCGCAGGAGGGGGGTTGCAGCTGCTTGCCTTTCTTCTGCCTCTCATGGACATGGGCCCCAACCTGACGCGGTGAGTGAAGGCAGCGCTCCCATTACTGTCCAAGCATCTTTGGCCAACCTCGCTAAACACACTTCCATCATAGCTCCTCGGCCCTTGTGGATTCTTGGCTGCTCCCACTGCTTAATGCGGCCCCAGGTGGCAGAGGGAGCTAGGGTCTGGGACCAAATTCCCCTAGCTGCTTCCATACCATTCACCCAAATGATCGGCAGCTCCCCTTTGGGAACGTAAGGACCGGCCCAGTACAAAACACAGCCGGTTCTCCTCCGCTGCGCCATTGGGAGAAAATTAGTTTTATCTTGGCACCCGTGGCCAAACATTCCATAGTTTTGGGCATGCCTTGGTTACTGTTACATGAACCAAAGTTCATTTGGAAAGAACGGATCTTAGAATTCTACTGATCCTCTCATGCGGTGAACACATGAACTGGGGGGAAAACCCAACTCCCTCCCTAACACACCCCCCTCCCTGGTTTTCTTCAGCCATTGCTCCCGATCTTTATTGGCATCCCAATTCCATATCATGATCTAGCCAGAGTTTTTCAGGAGCAAGAATGCCATCAGTTGCCACCCCACAGAGACACTGGACTGCAAAATTGTTATACAACCAGGGGCTTAACTACCCAAAGGTAGAATCTATCGCGATGAGTCCTAATGAGGAGAAGGAACCTCGCGGCTTCTTGGACAAGAACCTTGCTCGCGGGTTCATAATGGGCGGGCTACCAAACACACACAGCCACGCTGCTCCTGCTTTGTTTGTAAAAAAGAAAGATGGGTCCTTACGGCTTTGCACAGATTATCGAGGTCTCAACGCGGTCTCCCCTGTCCAATAAATATCCTTTGCCTTTGATCAAGGACCCTTTAGATGCACTCGGCAAAGGGCGCATTTTTACTAAATTGGACTTGAGAGAAGCTTACTACAGGGTCAGAATTGCTGAAGGCTATGAACACTTGACTACCGCGCGCATCACACAAAGTTTGGACAGTTTGAATACTTACAATGCCATTCGGGTTAAGTGTAACTCCCGGGGCTTTTATGGCCCTTATCAACTAAGTTCTTCATGATTTATTGTACAAGGGAGTTGTAGTATACTTAGATGACGCTTTTAATTTCTACTCAAAACCATGGAAGAGCATGAGACATTGGTTCGGGAGGTATTGAAACGCTTGCTCGACAACTCTCTCTTTGCCAAACTCTCCAAATGCAGCTTTTCACCAGACCTCCATTGACTATTTGCTAATTTGATCTCCTCCGAGGGCTTGAAAATGGATTCCAGTTAAAATTGACGGTGAGTCCTCCAATGGCCTGCCCCCACCAACCGCAAAGAACTCCAATCTTTTCTTGGTTTTGCTAATTTCTATCGTGACTTTATACCCCAATTCGCTAAACTAACTCTCCCTCTCACAGACCTCTTACGTACCAAGGGTAAAGATCCACTGTCTGCCAAGCCCTCGGGCCCCCCTTTCCTGGTCTATAGCCTGCCAAACAGCCTTTCAGCTCTTAAAGCCCGTTTCTACCACCTAACCTTATCCTAAAGCACCCTGACCCAGATCTCCCCGCTTAGGTTCAATGGGATGCCTCGGACAAAAGCACTTGGGGCAGCCCTGCTGCAGAAAAATAAAGATGGTAGGCTGGTTCCGCGGTGCTTATTCTTCTGTTCAAGAAATTCGCTGCTGCTGAACCCAACTGGACTGTCGGAGATACAGCAGACTGCGGCCAACAAAGTGGCACTCTCCACTCCTGGCGCTCACTGGCTGGAGGGAGCCAAACACCCCTTTCAGGCTTCCATCGGATTCTCCATAAAAACTTGGCGGCTCTTTCCACCCCCCTCAAGATGTCTGCAAAACAACTTCGTTGGGCCGATTTCTTTTCTCGTTTCTCTTTTACAGTCCATTTTTTCCCCTGGAAAAACCAACAAACTGGCTGACGCGCTACCTACCCGGGGAGGGGGGTGGAGCTGCCTTTACGCAGACATTCCTCCTCGCGACTGTTACTCTTTTCCCCTCCCAGCGCTGGGGTTGGCTGTCACCCGCATCTCAAACGTTTCTCGCTCCTCCTCCACTTCCCATTCCTAGCCTCGTCTCTCCTTTCCTGCGGGAACTCGCCAAGAGGCGGGGCTGCACGAGCCTTCAGCGGAAGAAGGTGACTCCCACCGCGCTTTGGAGAAATGGAGTTTCATGGAGGGGGGACTATTGGTACGCGTTCTCCCCCTCCGGGTAAAGCGGTGGTTCTTGAAGCTTGCCACGGCGTCTGCTCGGCTGGGACATTTTGGCTTTTTAAAAACTCTGCACGAAGCCCGCCGGCAGTTTTGGTGGTTTAATGCGCTAAAAGACATTGAGAAATACATTAAGGGCTGCTCAGTTTGTGCAGAAGCCAAAACCATCCCGGGAAAGCCCCATGGGCTGTTGCAACCTCTCCCGGTGGCCTCCCGCCCTTGGGAAGTCATCTCCATGGATTTTATTACAGATTTGCCCGAAAGTCATGGCAACACGGTTTTATGGGTGGTGGTAGACTTATTTTCTAAACAAGCCCATTTTATTCCATGTGCGTCCATTCCTTACAGGCGCCTGTCCAAGCCCTGCCCCTAGTCCCACCCCCACAGCTTCACTGCTGGCTCCCATAAGTGGGGAATGGGGAGCTGGGGGGGGGGCATGGGGACCCAGTCATGCCCTTGGAAACCATTTAGGCCTGGTATGCCACTGATGAGACCTCAAAATAATCGCTAGATAGGTTGGGCCTGTTGGGACCGATTTTGGATCTGCCCTGGCTCCCCTGCCCCTGGCAAGGAAGCATAAACCAGTTCAGTTCAGAAACCTTTATTATTATTTTTTTGTTTGGATTTATATCCCCCCTTTCTCTCCTGTAGGAGACTCAAAGGGGCTGACAATCTCCTTGCCCTTCCCCCCTCACAACAAACACCCTGTGAGGTAGGTGGGGCATATTAGGCATCAAAAAGAGAACTGCCAAATACAAATAAACAGAATAAGAGAACTATTATAAATAATACTAAATAAATAAATAAGTAGAAGGAATGTCCAAAAAATATAACAATACTATGAACAGCAAAGAGAATTCAAAATATTAATTCAGAATATTGATCAGAAAATTGGCCACCATTTCCAATATCGTAGGATCCTGATTATTCAAGAGATAATTCTGTTTAAAGTTAAAGGGGCAAGAACCTGCCATTATTGGGGCATTAAGAAAAAAGTTATGTCTAAATTCCATAAATTTCGGGTAAACAAACAAAGTGTGCTCAAGCTACTCTTCAGAAGTTAAACAGCAAGTACAAACTAACTTCTGGTGTACAGATTTCATAAATTTCCCTAAAGGTAATGTGAGAGGAAATGTGTTAGTTCTTGTTCTGGTAATCACCCATCTCATCTTGGGGTCAGACAGTGTGTTTAGATCAGGGGTAGGGAACCTTTAACACTCAAAGAGCCATTTGGACCCATTTTCCACGGGAAAAGAAAACACTTGGAGCCGCAAATAATTTTTGACATTTAAAATAAAGATAACGCTATATATATATTGGGTTTTTTTAACCTTTTACTCCGCTCATTCTGAGAAGCGCATGGATGCGCAGGCGGGCAAGGATGAAGCTGGCAGCTCGGGAAGCTGGCGGCTCGGGAAAGCGCCCGCCCTGCTCCAACGGGGCGGGCAAGAGGGAAAGCCCGCGGCGCGGCCCAGCCGACCGCGGGCAGTTGGAGCGCCCGCCCTGCTGCCTGCAGGGCGGGCAAGGATGGGGCCAGCGGCTCAGCTCGTGGAGCCACAGTGCAAGGGCAGAAGAGCCGCATGCGGCTCTCGAGCCGCAGGTTCCCTACCCCTGGTTTAGATAATCAGTTAGCCAACATTTACTGGGTATAATATCAAAATAAAGGAAGGTACACAGACTGCTTGCTTTGCCAATTAATAATTGGTATTCCTGGTCAAATAACTGCTCCTTAATTCAACAAAGGATCTAATTGGAGGAAAGCCTCTGCAGCTGGTCCCAAGTAAAACCCATGCATCCGTCCGTCCGTCCGTCCCAAGGAATCAAGTAGGAACTTGAAAATATGTTGACAGGACTATTAATTGTGCCTTTCCAATGATAAACTCCCCACTTTTCAACTGAGAACTATACTTACTAAAAGGAATAATAAACATGCCCAAAGCTCAAATATCTTCAAGTTTGAGACCCCTCTCACATGGGCCAATAAACATGGGCTACCCATGGTATAAAACTGGTATTGGGGGGAGGAACTTTGCATGGATCCTGCTCCTATCGCGACTCCCCCAACCCAGTTTTTTCAAGAATCACACTCTGTGAGATTCTTTTGTTTAAATGTGGATTGCAGCCACGGCCAAGTGAATGGCTGCCCTAGGAAGTGCATTACTTGGACAAGCTTCCCTTTTTTTAGTCCCCACCTCTCTGCTGCGTAGCTACAGAGGGGCATAGGGATGGCAGCATGGCGGTGGCGGTCCATGCCTGCCAGGCTTTGTAGCTACACAGCAGAGGGAGGTGAGTGAAAAAAAAGTGCCTCCATGTGAAGGCGCATGCCCCGGCCGATGTGCTTGCTGACCACAGGATGCGCAGCCATGCGAATGGCCCAGGGCTATGACGGGTTCATTTATCCTGCCTGCAACCTTCTTTGCATTTGCTGTGCGGAAAGGGCCTGAAATGGTTTTTGCAATCAGATTACAGATCTTGTAGAGTTCTGTTAGAAGTAAAGACGTAGGATGTAATTCAAATATGGATTGCAAAGCTTAAAATGTTTGGAGACTTATGGATCTCTACAAAAGTGATGACATTTGGTCAGATCAAAGTAAAGGAAGATTTTCTATTTTTTTTGTGGTTTCATATTCTTATCCATCAACATCTTGGAAAAGAGCCATTTGACCAGAAGCCATAGATGGACAACTGGAATGTGGTAAAAATAAAACAGCTAATGAGATTCACTGAACATAGGCCATGTGGGCAGTGAATCAAAGAGTCTTAGCCTATTAAACTGTACAGCATGACTGTCGTTTAGCTTTGCAGATGCTCTGATTATAATCTTAGTGAGAATTAAGAGAAGGCAAATAATTTGTGCTGAAAACCCTTGACATGTTATCCGGAAGGCATGTCACTATTTGTGAAAATTCATCCAAGATTTTCTTCATAATGAAGATGGAAGATGCATTTATGCCAGCAGAGGGGCAAATCCACCAGCGCCTGGCACCCCACAAGACCTGGCCATGATGCCTGCCCTTCAGTCAGCACTTACATGCGGCCCCAGCTACACTGGCATTCTGGGGGCGTTCTGGGGCGGGACCGACCTTAGTCAACCTCTGGACCACTCTCAGCTCCCATATGCTGGTGGAGCTGTCAGCTGAGATATCCTGTTATTTTCTCATCGAATCTCTATTCTCCCCTATGGGTGAGTTGGAGGTTCCCCCCCAACTTTTTTGAGCTCCCCACACTATGGGAAAGCCCTGTAGAGCAGGTGGAGCAGTGCTCAAGCGGTGCTGTCCCCATCCATCTCAGCTCTGGATCTGTCAAGGTTACAGAAAGACAATGGTGTAGCACCAAGGTGACAGGGCGGGTTGTCACGACACACCGGGTGCATGCCCCTGCGGGGGCTTGGCAAGGGTGTGGCAGGGGCATTCTGGGGTGTGGCGTGACTGATGGGGGCGTGGCAGAGGCACAGTTCCCCCTTTCTCCATCCCTGCAGGAAGAGGATTTTACATAGAGCAGTAATTGCTGGTGGTAGATGTCAGACAACATATGTACTACCACCATCAGTTTCAGAAGCTTTGTGATGGCACTTGATATTTCATTTTGATCTGGTTGGGAATCTGAAGCCTGAGACAATGCCAATGTAATTAGCCACAAGTTCATTTGGTTGTGTGAATGAGCTCTTAGTCTTAAACCTGTGTGAAAGGAAATTCTTCTAGGCTGTTGGTTTCATTAATCTCAGGAAGTTTAGTAAGTTCAACTAGCAGGCCGATTACCCATTGCAGCAGTGGTGGGATTCAAATAATTTAACAACTGGTTGTTTACAAGCACCTTTTTAACAACCGGTTCTGCTGAAGTGGTGTGAACCTGCTGAATCCCACAACTGCATTGTAGGCTATTCCCTATCCTCACCTTGCTCTGGTGTGAAAAGTCGCATCAGAAGTTTTCTGTTTTCTCTGCAGAAAGCAAGAAGCATGTGTGGGACAAGAGGAAGTGTGTCAGGACAAGATTTCTTGCTCTGACGCATTTTCAGGTCCCATCAAGCACCAAAGCGCGGATGGGTAACATACATGAATGCTTGTTTTGTGACGTTGTGTTTTTTCATAATCTGTAGTATAAATGGATAAAATGCAAACTTTTAAAAGGTCGAGTCATTGTGTGAGTTGGTGTATTCAGCTTTAGAGACACTAACACCATTATATAGTACACACATCAATATCTCTGTATATGTGTATATACTGAATGTAAACCAAATTAGTACAGCATTATGTTTGTCATAGAACTGAAACTGAAATCATGAGGGAGGGGAGGGAGTAAGGGGTGGCATGCAAGGGAGAGGGAGGGGCCCCAGCATCTGGACATGGCCCACCCACCCTAGTGGAGGGAGGGAAAGGGGAGGGAGGGGTAACATGCAAGGGAGGGGAGGGGGGGAGGCTATATATTCCTGCTGCTAAATATATCCCTGCTGCATGCAAGGGAAGGGGAAGGAGGCCCGTCATCTGGACATGGTCCACCCACCTTAGCAGAGGGAGGGGAGGGAGGGGTAGTATGCAAGGGGAGGGAGTAAGGGGTGGCATGCAAGGGAGGGGGAGGGGGCCTGGCATCTGGACATGGTCCACCCACCCTAGCAGAGGGAGAGGGAGGGGTGGGAGGGGTGGCATGCAAGGGTAGGGAGGGAGGGAGTAAGGGGTGGCATGCAAGGGAGGGGGAGGGGGCTGCAATGATCTTTTCCCTGAGAACCAAGTCATAACATAAGGCATATAGTGTTGGCTACAATATCACATGACATCACAGCCCAGTATTTTGTGAATAATCTTATCCAGTTTTCTTTACACTGTGGCATACCAAGTTTTTCTTCTTTAGGTCAACGTAAAAACAGGCTCAGGGCATTTGGATAGAACTGAATCCCCATTTAGAGCTTGTGAATTGATAATGGTTTTGATAGCTGTGAGCTCAGAAGAAAATGTTTGGATAAGTTTACAGATAAGCTTACATCTTGCCTGATAATAGCACACATTTCCATGAGATGGGCCATCTCTGACTTTGAGACCCATCTTGTTAAAGAAAGAGACAGGTGGAAAACATGGTAGTATAGGCAGTAGCAATCTAGCAGTACATTCGCCCCAGGTTTCAAGAAGTGAGCCAGTTGTCTTCTAAACTATAATTTCAGTTATTTGGTAACTGCTGGAAACCTGCACTAAAAGATTTGCCTTGTTGCTTTGGTCAATATTTAAAATCCAGCACTTCCCATCTCTATCCATACATGTGGGGAACATGCAAATGTTAATGGGATCATGAAAGATAAACTTGGCCTATGGTGAATTATTTTTCAGTGCTCCTCCTGCATCTTTCTACTGGTGATGCTGATCTCTCCAGTCCTTTTGTGTTACCTTTGTGTGTAAAATTCCCCCGTCCAATCAAACTGAGCTTTCATTGAGTTGAGAGCAGTTTAATTGGTTATTGGAGCACTCCATAACTCTCTCTTACTCTTTAGTTGGTGACTTCTGTGACTATCATGGCTGAGCCAATGCCCAGGTTGTTTTAGACTGGCTGCAGTGGTTCTCAACCTGTGGGATCGAATGACCCTTTCACAGGGGTCGCCTAAGACCATAGGAAAACACATCTTTCTGATGGTCTTAGGAACCGAGACACTGCTTCTCTATGGTTGGGGTCACCACAACCTGAGGAACTGTATTGAAGGGTCGCAGCATTAGGAAGGTTGAGAACCACTGGGCTACAGACAGTGTATTTTTTAAAGTGTATTTTATGTAAGATGAATCACAAGGGAATATGACCTATAATGTGACCATTTTCTGAAAAAGAGATAAACGTATGCATATGTTTAGGTTAAAGTGTTACTTTGACTTGACAGCTGCACTATAACAGAGCATTAAAAATAAATTGATCCGATTAGGGACATGCCCTGAAATTTCATTTCTAGAGTCACCAGGTGACAACTGAAGCTCTCTTGCTGTGACAACTGATCTCCAGGTGACAGAGATCAGTTCACCTGGAGAAAATGGCCACATTGGAAGGTGGCATTATACCCTAATGAAGTCCCTCCCTTCCCCAACCCTCATCAGGCTCCACCTCTGAAATCTCCAGGTATTTCCCAACTGGAGCTGACAACCCTATTCATTTCTGACTGCCAGACAGTTGAGTCATATCTTGTAGGTTTGTATTCTGCAACTGGCTGATCAATGTGTCTGTATGAAGGAATCCTGCCAATTTGAGACGACTGAAACATACTCATTACATTTGTGCAATTGGATGCCTTTATTAGGATGTCATCTAAAATTCACCATTGATTAATTATGTATATTGTAAAACCAGGCAACAAACAACAATTCATCCCACTTATTACAGCTATTCCTTCGGCTACACTACAGCTCACAGTACATGTCTTATGCAGGTGCTTAACAGAGGCCTACCAAAGTCAATGAAAAGAATCTAATTGATTTAGCAGCTTCAGAGCACATCCCGTGGTTATCAAGCCAAACCCCTACATTCCGCCCTGCAGGGGTGGCCTCAATTAGCAGTCTGTGTCCAAGTCCCGGAAGACAAGTGTGACCCTTCCACATTTGCAAACCACCAATAGTTGCTTTTACATTTATTTTTTGGAAACTACAATACAGAAACAACAAAAGAATAGAAAATGAGAACGAAACAGCTTAATCATTCTAAATATGTTTCAAGAGAGCCAATAAATTCATACCAGTGATATTCTATATTCATAGATTAATCATCTAATATGCAGACACAATTATTATTATGTTCCAAATATTTTCCCCATATGTATAGATTCGGTTGAAATATACATTTCCTATATGCTCCAGCACAACTATCATATTATTAACACCTACGAGTGATTCTATAAATTAATACTACATCCCACTTACGTTAATTATATGAAGTGAGTATGCTCTTAATTTCACAAGAAGGCCTCATGAATATGTGCTACTCTAAAACTCCAAATTTCCCTATTTACCAGGGCCAGTCCCTGGTTTTGGTCATGCATAAAACATTGTCCCTATTTCCTTGTTTCTGCCTTTTGTGGGTGTTTGTTGAAACCTTCATACAGGTTCCTAAAAGAGTCATTCTTCAAGGTTCCCCTGTCTTCCTAAGATCTATAAAAGTTAAATATTTTAGACGGAAGTGAATACATCATGTCTTTAGTACACACGTATACAGGTAAAAGCACATGGGCATTAAGACACCACCTCCATTACACACAATATCAACAGAAAAAACCTTTGAGTCCAGTGGCATCTTTAAAGCCAACAAAGTTTCATTCTTGGTATAAGCTTTTGTGTGCATGTTACTGAAAGTTTATACCAAGAATAAAACTTTGTCGGCCCTAAAGGTGCCACTGGACTCACACCTTTTTCTGCTGCTTCAGACCAGCTCAGCTACTTGCCTAACTCAACACCAACACGGAGGTAAATTCTGAATTTCAAAATAACCTATTGAAGATCAAGCATGTGTTTTCAATCATATTTTTGATAAAAAGAACAAACAGCTTTCTGGGTTAGGCATAGGAGCTCACTGCACGTAGAATGTTTGTCCATGTACATGGCCTAGTTATGCCACTGCTATGTATAAATTATGTGAACAGGATATTCTGATATAATATTCTTGTGTTTGTCTGAAGCTCACTCCCATCCCTTATCACATGTCAACCCCATGTGCCAAAGCCCAGTTCGAACTGACCCATAGAGCAAATGACAAGCTTTAATGGTGTAGTGATTAAAATGCCAAAACAACAGGAAAATCTATGCCCTGCTGACTAAGCAGTCAACAGCAAAATGGGAGTCATCTGGTAAATCCCATCCACATTGTTACCTTACATTAATTATTGTGATTATTCTACTTACCTGGCACTTACCTGGAATATATCTGTCCGGGTCCTGACATTGTATATGCTTTGATGACCTATTGCTAATTTTTGCATTCTGATTTTTTTGCCCTACGGGAACATTTATACTTTACACCTTCATTTATTAAATTGAGCACTTTTAATTTCATTATAGTTGTTTTTTTTCACAAGCCAGTAGTTTGCTATAGTAGATGTTCTTTGGTTTAATTAGTAATGATTCAGATGTCAGACTAGGATGTGGGAGACACGGATTCGAACCTCCTCCCTGCCATGAAAGCTGACTGGGTGTCCTTGAGCCAGTCACACTGTCAGCCTAACCTACTTCATAGAGTTGTTGTGTAGGTGAAATGGAGGAGGGGAAGCACTGGGTCTCCATTGGGGAGAATGGTAGAGGAAAAATGAAGTAAATAAACAAGGTCTATTGTTCAGGTAGATACCTGGGATATATCACACAAATTGCCTAAAAAATTTGTAAAACATTTTCAGACTCCACCTTTACCATGATGTATGTCCACACTCACCCCCTCCAAATGACTCCAGGCCGCCATTTTGCAATTTCTCCTTTGTTTTCTGATTACATTGTCCAATGATTGCTTCCATGCTTCACATCTTCATACTGTGACTCTCTCGGCCTTCCATAGTCCAGTCTTCAATCATTACCTCGCCCCCTCCACAAATAAAGAATCCCGCAGGCAAATCAGGAAAAACCTGCAGAACAAACAGGAGAGAGGTGAGGAGTGAGAAGAGAAAATGGCATTGATGAGGGAGTGCAGGAAAGGCAGTGAGGTGTGGGAAATGTCTCAAAGGGACCACACAGGAAAATGAAGCTGTTTCAAAAAAACATTTCAGCTAAAAATAATTTCAAAAGGGTATTAATTTTAAATGTTTTGAGGCTGCAAATAAACCTTTTGGGAACCAAAGGGAGTAAAAGCAATGCGGAACTCCCCAAAGGAAGCATTTCATTTTCTGCCTCAAAATGTTTTAAAGTGTGTGTGGAAAGGGCCACTGTGTGATTGTGCTTTGGTGGAGAACAAGACCCTTAATATATAGCACTGAGCAAAACAGCAGCCATTGTACCAAGAAGAAGAAGAAGAAGGAAGAAGAAGAAGAAGACAGAAGAAGAAGGGGCAAATCTTTGCTTTCCAACCAGGTTTGCATCAGGAGCAAAGTTTTACAGCTAGCTACTAATGCCTAGCTATGAACATTAAAGTGGTGAATGCAGATTGATTATTATCTAGGCACAGCATCCATAAAGTGACCCTGATACCAGAAAATACTGACAATGCCAAGACAGTTGGTTACATGGAGAGATTTGGGTTCTGCATTCCAAGCAGCATATGAGTTTATTTGCTTACCTCCAGAATTTGTGTATTGTCAAACTCCGTTTGATTCTATTCTTTAAGACGTGAACTCTTCAGTCTGTAAACATTTCCATGCTGACCAGGCCTTTAGCTTAGCCAACATATGAAATCCATAAAGAGCCTTATTTTCTGATAAAAGAAATGGCTAAGGACAATTGACATTATCGTTTGAAGTCCATAGCTTTCATGCTTGTTTAGGATTGTGGAAATGGAACAGGGGCTGGGATTGATAGAAGAGAACTTGCCCAAGGTCCCTGTACCTTTAACATATTTTGTGCTCCATCTGCCTCTTATACAGAGAATATAATATGATTTTGATTAGTTTCTGATGAACTGCAATTTCAGTAAGTGCAACTACAGGGCTGTTGTTTTGAGTCACTGTTACATCTCAACGGTAATTTAAGATGACTGCTCTGTTAGTTGTATTGATGAAATAATAAAAAGACAGTATCTAAAAACATCACGCAGAGATAAAACATCCCTACCATCTATCTAAATCTTGGCTCGCATCTCTTTATTAGCTTATGGAAGAATACTGGCCAATACTACTTTGCGCTCTTTGTTAGGGCCAACGCAAATCTTTGAAAGGCCTTGTTGTCAAGTTCACAAATTGAACAGAGCTCTACTACACGCCTAGAGTCATCATGTGGCATAGCATGCCTGGTCAACAAGTAAAGGGCAAGAAACATTTTAAATGTATAAAAGGAAATTAAAATCCTCCTTATTTGATTGCGTTGAGTTGGTGAAACAATACAGGCAAGTTAAATCTAATTCTTTCACTTCAATACAATAAATCAAAGTGAGAATGAAGAATGAGACATTTCTCAGTGGACTTAGGGCTTTCATGTTATCATGGGATTATTTGATTTATAGCCAGTGACTTGGCATTTTACTATCTATTATATTTTCCTAACTCATGCTCTTGGCAGTAGTAGCCAGTCCTACCTAGATGTGTGTATAGCCAAGCCCAGCTATGTTTTGTGCATGGTGTGGAACATCTGTGTTCCTTCCAAGACATTTTAAAGAGTTTGTTCATTCATCTGTATGCAGTGACTGAGGATCTGAATTGATGGGTATATGCAGTGGTGGTTCATCAGGCTCAGACCACTTCGGCAGAACCGGTTGTTAAAATGGTGTTTGTAAACAACCAGTTGTTAAATTATTTTAATCCCACCACCGGAAACGGTTGTTAAATTATTTGAATCCCACCACTGGGTATATGAGTGAAGAAAGGACTAATATATGCCAAGTCCCCATCCTTCATAGTTACTCTTAACTGCAAATGAACTTGATTTATTCACCAATGATGTGTACCAAGATTCTCACTGTAAGGAGCAGTTTATTGGATCATAGTATAAATGTACTACCAATTCACACCCTTAAGCAAATGGATAATTACAGAGATCCCTGGTTTACATTACTAATAGATCTAGAGGACCCTCCAAATTGGTTCTCCTGGCTGGATTATGATATGGATCACTCACATGTTGGTTAGCAGCAAATGCTCCCTGTAGTGCTATTGAGCACGGAGTGTAAAATGTGAAAATCAAGGAGATTCATCAGTCCCGTCGTTAAAATTTCTGCCACCCTAAAGATCCACATAGCTCTGTACAAAACCAGTTAGAGGCTCTCCTCTTCTCCCCCTCCTGCTTTTAATACTTTACTGCAGGTTTAATTGCAGCAATATTTCAATGCCAAAGAGAGTAATTTGCAGCTTGAATACAGCATTAGATCTGCAGTGCCCTACACTTTTAAACCGTGGTATAAAACAAGCATTTGGTACTAGAACTACTAGAATTCTCATTTTCTGCTCACACTTCCCAAGAAATGGAAGCTAAATGCCTACATTAACATTTATAAAAATTTAGGCGTGATTCACTTATTGCATAATTAGCCCGAACACTTGGAATATCTGTATATCTGCCGATTAGAGACATTGCTTGGAACATGCCCTTGAACAGCTGGATTCCAAGACAAAAAAAGGGAAGCGCTTAATGTGGCCCTGGGGGAGAGCTCTCCATTTTGACAGGCTAAGGCAGCCCTGGTTAATTTTTACAAGTAAACTTGTTCACTTTATGAGAAATGGTAGAAAAAAGTCCTTAAACAAAACAGTAAATTTATTATGGAAACTCTACAATTTTTGCCTTCCAAGTGAGCTCATAATATAGATGTGTGGGACTAGAATGTAGAATGTATACAGGTCCCATAGTTTTCACAGATTAGAATAATTATGTGGTGCATACCTATCAACACTCAGAGCCGATGAAGCAATGAAAACACACACATCAGATTTTGTTATTAAGTACTACTGGGCATGCTTTCTTATAGAAGCTGAAGCTGTTTGCCCTTTGGTTGCCCACAACTGGAACCATATTTCATTATTATTTTTTTTGCCATCAAGTCACAACTGACTTATGGTGATCCGTGTAGGTTAGCAGTGAGAGTGAGCGGGAGGTGGCATGCAAGGGAGAGCAGGGGAGGAGTAGTGGGAGGGGATGGCATGCAAGGGAGGGGAAGGAGGGGTAGTGAAGAAAGGGGAGGGGAGGGGTGGCATGCAAGGGAGGGAGGGAGGGGTGGCATGCAAGGGTGGGGAGGAAAGGGGAGGGGGCCCACCCACCCTAGAGGAGGGAGGGGAGGGAGAGGTGGGGTGGGGTGGCATGCAAGGGAGAGGAGGCAAGGGGAGGGTTCTCAAGGCAAGAAACTTTTGGATATGGTTTGCCATGGCCTGCCTCTATGTCACAACCCTGGTACTCCTTGGAGGTCTTCTATCCATATATTAGTCAGGGCCAGGGATGACAGTGTGTGACTGGCCCAAGGCTGCCCATCGAAGTGGGGATTTGAACCTCCAACACTTTAACCATGATACCACACTGGCTCTGTAGATTTTATTAGATTATAGAAAAGGTAAATGAGAAATCTCTGAAATAAGGGTAGGAAACTATGTTATATGCTAATTTACAAAGCTGAAATTGGTAATTACAGAATTATAATATTGTTTACTACAGAAAAAATAAGACACGATTTAGCAGAATAGCATGAGAAATGTGAAGAACAGAAACATATGTTTGACCATAGAAACAGCCATGTGAAGTTGGATAATTATAGGGAAGCCTCTATTTTCAGGCCTTTTGTCCTCACAAATGCTTTCAAGGTTGGCTGGCGTCCTGTGCAGATTTCAGAATTCTCTACTCACAGTTTGTGAAGGTGTCTGCTTCCTTCCTATTCATTCCTTCATCATTTCCCCACTCATTCATTCATTCCTTCATCATTTCCCCAATCATTTTGGCTTCTGTGCCATCATTGTGGGTTCCCTAACTACCTTCTTTGCCTTATTTTATTAGAAATTTTTAGCCATTTGCTCCATTTATCCATATTGTCCTTTCTCCCCCCGAGGATTGTTATGTGGCAGGATCATGACTCGGTCAACCAACATACTCTTTTACATTTACATTTAAAAACAATGGAGGAGTCTGACTTAAACAAGGGCCATGATGCTGGGAAAGGAGGGCTTAACCCTTCCTTGGTACTGTTTCCTATTAGCTCCAATAGGAAGAAAAAAACTATCTGCATTGTACCTGTAATTTCTATTTTTGTACATTTCACCTGTCATTGTGAAGTAGGTGGGGCTGAAATTGTTCTGGGAGAATTGTGACTGGCCCAAGGTCACCCACAGGCTTCATGTGTAGGAGTGAGGAAATAAATCTGGTTTACCAGACTAGAGTTTGCTGCTCTTAACTACTATGCCACGTTAATTCTGGAATTTCAACTGATCTCCAGTTTCTCTAGAGAAAATTCCTATTTTGGAGGGCGGATTCCATGGCATTATACTACACTGGGATCCTCCCCAGAATCCACTTGGATCCATCCCCAAGCCAGAGTTGTCAGCCCTATCTGGCCCAGGAGATCAATTTTTGCAAAATAATAATAATAATAATAATAATAATAATAATAATAATAATAATAATAATAATAATAATAATAATAATAATAATATAGCTTCCTAGCTACCTCTTGAGGCTCTTCAAAAGAAAAGGTTTACGCCCACAATACATTTATCTGTGCTCTGTCTACAGGTATGAAGAGTTATCGTTTGTGAAATGAGGAGATCCCTTTGAAGGAAAGTTACCCTTGGATGAGGGATTGTATTCCAGTTAAGTGGGTGAGTGTGTGGGTGGGGAGTTAAGACTTGGTATATATTTCTCATTGAAACCAATTGAAAATGATGTCCACAGTGATTTCATAATACAACTAAATTTATATTCAGATATGAAATAATCTGACTCAAATTCTTCAAATGACCTGCAGCTTCATTCCAAATCTCACTTGTTGGATTCCCAAACCTGAAAGCCCTTCTGAGCTGGAGGCAGAATACTCCTGGGGACTGTTTATAAGTAGGCATATTTTCTCAGTTCATCTCATCAATGATGTTCTGGAACTACACATCAAAATACCTTATTTCATATGAATTGGAAGAATGTATATATATGGATGAGTTTGAAATTAGGTGTAATCCCACCTTCCACGAGCTGTAGCTAGGTCTACTTTAAAGCAACAATATTACAATTATTTGATTGAATTCACAGAAGATTTGGTTATTTGATTGAATTCACAGAAGATTTTCCATGGTCATGCTGCATTTCTGTAGATCAGAAATATCCCCCAAAATTGATAAAATCAACATCTGTCAGATTAAAAAGGCAACCCTGCTGGGATCCATTCAAATACTACATCGATACATTACCAAAATACCCTCTAACCTCTTCCACAAACCCCAAGTTTATTTTAGATGATTTGAGACACTGGCAGTGTCTAGCAGGCTCCAGATTCCTTCTCAATTTGCTGGTCAACCATTCACAAAATCCATTTGGTTTTTAAGCAATTATCTTAACAGCTGATGCAATCTTATCAGGTTCATAATCTCTCCTGTGCTCACAGCACAACATAATTAATAGGTGGGGTTTGTGAGTTTAGGATTTATTCTGATGAACCACAGCAACTGAGTCGATCATTCTGCTCCCTCCTTATAACCAGGATACAATTTTCATTGGGGAGGAGTCAGTTTTCTGAATGATTCCTAGAAAACCACCTGAATAATTTATGATCAGTGGGGTAAAATCTCAAGAAGATAAACAGCAATAAATTATTACTGAATTTTCACATTCATTTGATCATTTGCCTTTATATTAGTAAATATAAAATAGAAGGAGAATTTGGATTTATACCCTGTTTTTCTTAACCAAAAGCGGCTTACATTCCCTTCCCCTCCCCTTGTGAGGTAGGTGGGGCTGAGAGAGTTCTGAGAGAACTGTGACTAGTCCAAGGTAATCTGTGTGTAGCAGCAAGGAAACAAATTCAGTTCACCAGATCAGCGTCTACTGCTCATGTGGAGGAGAGGAGAGTCCACTGCTCTTAACCACTACACCACACTAAGCCAAAAATACATACAGGTAACCAAAGATAACTATGGTCTGCATATAGGTGGGCGGGGGAGGGGGCAGTTCAACTTATTCTGCAGACTTCTGTGCATATCATACTCTGTGGCAGTTTCATGTTTTCTAACACTGCTTCCCAGGATAGGGACGCTAAGAACTGAACATGTGATCTTTGTCTTCTTTCTCACCAGTAAAAGATATCATATTACCTTCTGTTCCACAGTGTCAAAAGTCTGCAGGCTCCAAAGCTAAAACTTGCAATCTGTATAATTTTTTTCCTTCTATTCTGTTTCTTGGGGTGCTCAAAGTGCTGCATGCAGCACTGAAGTCACATTTTCTGTACCCATTTCTGAGATTTTACTGGATATAACTCACTTGCTTTCAAGGCCAATTTCACAGTTGTAAGGACTAGTAAATATTCTTAAAGAATAATCAAAATTAAAATTCTACATGTGCATAGATAAACTGGCCTGACCAAGATCGCCTTGGCAACTTGGATTTTGCCCCCAAAACCACCCTCTCTAGGCACTGGTCCCAAATCTCCAGGAATCTCCCAAGCTGGAGTTCACAACTTTATACTATATTATTGTTGTTGTTGTTGTTGTTTGGTATCACAGCTGCCAGTTCTTTAGCTGATTGTTGGCCTTTCATTACAATTTAAACCTCACCCAGAGGCCTAGGACCAGTGGCGTACTGGCCTAGGGATATAGGGCCACCCATGTTCCCGAGCGTACACCTTTTGGTCATGTGGGGTAGAGTGGGGTAGGGCATGGGGAGGGCAGGGCCCAGGGGTAGGGTGCCACTGCCCACTGCAGTGCACTCCCCTCCTGGCCTCCAGGGTCACAGGTGAAGGGTGCTGCAGCAGGCAGTGGTATCCCACCCCTGGGCATCACCCTCCCCAGGCCCTACCCCACCTTCTCCCCCCTGGGTTCCTCGCAGCCTGGCTTCTGCCCTCCCCATAGCTTGGGGAGAACGGGAGCTGGGCTCCAGGGATGTGCCATGCCCCTGAGTCCCGTCCCAAGCCCTGCCCCTGAGCATGGGGGGGCACCTGGAGAAGTTGTTGTCTCCAGGAGCCATCCCCCCCCCATGCGCCTCTGCCTAGGACACTGTAATGTATCAACATAGTATTTGTATGAATCCCAGCAGGACTGCCTTTTGAATCTGACAGATGTTGATTTTATCAATTTGAAGATGCTTCAAGTGCAGCTCTAGTGTTTTCGGAATAGTGCTCAGGGTGCCAACTACCACTGGGACAACCTCAGCTGGTTTGTGCCATTGCCGCTGTATCTCGATCTTCAAATCATGATATTTAATGACCTTCTCATGTTCTGTTTCATCGATCCTGCTGTCACCAGGTATTGCTAAGTCAACGATGGTCACTTTCTTGTTCTTGATCACTATGATGTCTGGTGTGTTATGTGCAACATTTTGTCCATTTGGACTCAAAAGTCCCACAAGACCTTGACCTTCTCATTTTCCAAGGCTTTCTCTGGATGATGTTCCCACCAGTTTTTAGTAGTCCTGATGTTGTAATTCTTGCATAAATTACAGTAGATTATCTTGACCATTGAGTTGTGCCTCTGTACTCAACCTGGGTGATTCTTATGCAGCAGATAAGTAAGTGATCTACAGTTTCGTCAGCTTCCTTGCACAATCTGCACTTTGCATCATCTGAGATTTTTTTGTATTCTGGCCTTGATTGTATTTGTCCTAATTGCCTGTTCTTGAGCGGCTAAAATCAGTGATTCAGTTTCGTTTTTCAAAGTTCCAGTTGTTAACCGCAGCCAAGTCTTTTCATTGTCCACCTTGTCATTGATCTTCTCCAGATACTGGCCATGCTTTCAGCCCTCATTTTAATCACATTTTTTCTGTACTCCTATTTGGTCTGCTGGGCTTTAAGTAAATTCCTGCTCTTCACTTCAGTCAATGCCTGTTCTTGACTTTCATTTGCATGTATGTTTCTTCTCCTCCACTGTTTGCTTACCTCTTGGACACCCCCTTGATGTGGGGAAGGAGCTTGCATGCTTTGATGATGTTGAGAGCTATGCTGGAGGTAGTGTGTTCTACCAGAATGGTCTCCTAAGTCAGACAGGTCTCAACCAAGAAAACAGACTAAGAGAGTTTACTGACCTATACAATATAGTGAAAGAAATACAAAAGAATCCTATACTGTATCTCAGTCATCGCACGGGTTAACAAAGGCTGGGTTCCCTGGGCATGCGTCAACAAGTGGGCTACAGGTGGACCAATCATCAAAAAGATGGAAGTATAGTGCGCAAGAAATTTTTTATTTACTTGCATTTAATATCACAACTGCAACTTCTTTAGCTGAATGTTGGACTTTCATTGCAACTCAAGTCTCAGCCAGAGGCATAGGACATTGTACTGTATCAGCATAGTATTTGTGTAGATTGCAACAGGACTGCCTTTTGAATCAGATGTTGATTTTGCCAATTTGAAGATGTTTCAAGTGCCACCCTAGTGTTTTCAGAATGGTGCCCAGGATGCCCATTACTACTGGGACAACCTCAGCTGGTTTGTGCCATAGTCACTGAATCTTGATTCTCATATTGTGGTATTTAGTGACCTTCTGTTCTTTTTCAGTGACCCTGCTGTCACCAGGTATTGCTATGCTGATGATGGTCACTTTATTGTCCTCGATCACTGTGATGTCTGGTGTATTATGTGCCAACACTTCTTTTTTAAAATTTAAAAGTCTAACAAGAGCTTGACCTTCTCATTTTCTCATTGTCCTGATGTTGTGATTCTTGCATAAATTCCAGTGGATCATTTTGATCACTGAGTCATACCTCTGTTTGTACTCAGTCTGGGAAATCTTTTTGCAGCAGCTGAGTAAAATTATTATTATTCTACTATTATATTACTCACATTCTAAATTTTAGTGGATGGCCTCTGTAAGCAGGAAATGAAGCCCAGGGGGACTGGTCTCTCCCTTGCTCTGGGTGAAGATTTGGGTTTGCTTACAGTGTAAAGCTTTGTGCCCAATGCACATATAGAGGCTTTGAATTATGATTTCCTTAATGTTTCAACAATCCTTGAAACATACACATGTTAAAGAGCAAACCCATGATAATAATGGATTGGCAGTCTGGACCAACCCCAAACTAGGACTCATGGACCGACAGAGTGATCAGGGTCCCCAGAATCTTTTATCCCAGACTGTTCTTGACAATCCTGCCTTCAATACCATGTACCAGTTTTCATCTAGATACCTGGACTACAATTTTTTTTAAATAAAAATGCTGCAAGGTAGGACTGCAGACTGGGAGGATGAAGAAGAGGAGACTTGCCTATGACTTCCTAGTGAATTCATGTTGAGATGAACAAGGGGCCTTTCCCCACTTACCGTAATCCCCCCTATGCCGCGTGCCCGGGCATCCCCACGACTGCGGGGTCATCAGAAGGCGCCATTTAAAAGAGCGCCAGGGATGCCGCGCGCTGAGGAGGCACGACAGCGGCAGCGTCGGGGCGGCTGTGCTGTCGCCGCCCCTGTCGTGGGGAGTGCGGGGGGACCCCGCACTACTTTCGGAGAGTAGCGCGGGGCTTAAGGTAAGTGGGGAAAGGCCCAAGGATTTTCACCTCTTCTCACATGTTATAGTACCCATGGTACACCATCCGTTTGATTTTTTTTTTATGAAAAGGCAGGCATGGGCTGCATGCTTTGTTGGGTGGGAGAATATTGGAATAATTAATTGCTTAATGCATTTCTTGCTGGCAAGTTTGGTTTCGCTCAAAATTTGCTCACTAAGTTGATCTTCCTTCCCTTTGTGGATGGAAAAGCAACTGGGAGGCAATTTTGAAACAAAGGTTATTCTTAGAGAAAATCTCTTGGACAAAGGTTGCAGCCTCCTATGGCAGTTTTCCATTTTTGAAAAAAGTTGGGAGACTACTGCCCTTGTTAGCCGCGCAGGGCCTCGTTTGGCCCTTACCTATTACCTGTAAGCTGTGAAGCTTCAAGTTCATGCACTTTTGTTGACAGGCCAACTCTAACTTCTCACTGTTCCAGTTTAAGTGTGATTGTGTGATTTGTGATGCTAAGTATAGTACCAGAGGATGGCAGTTTTTCTCGATTAATTAATCCAGAACGGAAGGGCATTTGCTCATAGGAAGCAGCTGACTTCTCCAGGTGCTTGAATGCTACATTGATTTGGAATTAGAGCTTGAGGGATTCTCTCTATTACTACTTTACTCACAAACACTGCATGATGGGAGGCACAGAAATAATTCTTTTCCTTAAATGAGCCCATTCTAAAACTAGTGAACATGCATGGCTAAAGTTTATTACTTATATCACAGCATTTCACTACTTGTTGACCGCACACATAATTTTCAGGGTTCTGAGAAGCAGGTAAAATAATGTTCATACTAGCAATAATTAGCAAATGGACTATATGAATAATCACACTCATTCCCGCAAAGATTTCTTGTTTTCACAGACCAATCCATTACTTGCTTCAATGAACCGTCTTGTTGTTAATTTGCAGGGTTTTCACCCCTAGGTGATGGAAATACCTGCCCTCTTTCCAGTCTCCCATTAAGTATGGTTTTCACTAATATGTATAATTCATGAGAAAAATTTGTTTGTCAAGGATTCCTGACAGGTCACTTAAATCCTAGATCAATTGATAATGGTCACACCAACATGGCCCAGAATGAAAATTGCACTGATACTGACTTCCCTTTCTTAATAAAAATGATATTGTGTTTAGTATCCTGGCCTGTAGCATGAGCTGGTTTCTAAAAACAAAATGAGCTTCAAATACAAATTATATTTGGCTCTTGAAATATAACAGTGACAGCCAAAGCACGTGCACTTTACCAGTCAAACATGGTCTAGTTGTTACATAGAACGTGGTTTAAATAAGCATATGATGGTTAGTGTGGTTGTCACAATGAGGACCATTCCGTAGTTCAATAATGCCAGATAATCAACGAGGGTTTCACACGAGGCACTAATGCAGACATCTTGGTTTCATTCTGGTTTTGCCATAGTGTAGGCCAGAATATCAGCTGAGTCTCTGTGGAGATGGTGGACAGACTGAAGCAATAAAACCAGCATTAAAAAACTTTCTTTCTTTCTTTCTTTCTTTCTTTCTTTCTTTCTTTCTTTCTTTCTTTCTTTCTTTCTTTCTTTCTTTCTTTCTTTCTTTCTTTCTTTCTTTCTTTCTTTCTTTCTAAAAAGTCACAATACGATAAAATAACACACCCTGCCTTACCCCCAACAGCCTCTCCTCCCCCTGGAATCTCACATTTGTGACTCAAAGCAGGATTTGAATGCTCATCTGTATGCAGAATTCAGGTTTAGCAGACTATCCATATTTAACATAAACCATGGACATCTGAATTGGACTTTTCACTCTCCAACATCTTTCTTAAAAAATATTTGTTGTTATTGTGTGCTTGTATGTTTGGACATTGCATAAAAATATTAGCTGTGCTAAATAAATATCCTCTCACAGAATACAGGTTATAGGGAAGAGAAAATTCCTTTTCTTGTGAAGGAGACTCTGCTTACTCCTTTGATTGTGTACCTCCTCAGCACACACACACACACACACCCCGCAACCCTCCCCCCATATCTTCAGTGGTATGAATAGTCTTGCCTGAGCTCATATTGGGAAACATCATTGTATAAACTGAATTCTCCTCAAGATTAAAATTCTTGCTGACCCAGTCTCAGATCAACAGGACAGGCAAGATGTAATCCAGATCAACAGGACAGGCAAGATGTAATCCAGCTGTGTGGTCCACTTTGGTGGCTATGAAGTTTGGCATTATTACAAGATGACATCAAATGAACTCACCATTATTTCTCCATTTTTGTCTCTGTGGTAAGGAAAACGGCAAAGAGAAAAATTCAGTGGTGGGTTGAAACATGCAGGCAGTCAGCGTATGAAGTGAATTTGGGATTAACTCCAAGGCTCCAAATGAATTTGAGATTAACTCAGAATAAAATATAATATTCACTTGCTGCTTTCTCTTGTCAATATTCACAGAAACGCAGTTAATTTATTTGACCAACTTTTCCCATTCATCTCATTTCCTGCTGTTGATCTGTGCTGTACAAATGGTCCTGAAGTTACTGTACATAAAAACAATTAAATAATTATGCTATGTAAATGTGACATTTTAAGCAAGGAGGTGTAAATATATCAGTCTTCTCCAAGTGAGCAATTTCTGCTCATAAATATCATTGCTGTACTGTTTTCAGCTCAACATCTTTGATTCCCCAGTAATTATGAAGTTTGTGCCTTACATGAATGCAAAGATAGCATGACCACATTTGCACATATAAACTTGGCTAAAAGCTTGCTTATGTAAAACAGAAGAACTTGGCAAAATTTAAATGGAAATGGAAATTGATTTTTTTAAAAAAAGGTTAATTCCTGTATCTATCAAAGAATGTCCATATATATGTCAACCTGCCCGCCACCCCTCTATCCTAATTTATGTTTGTGTGTTTATTTATTAGTTTGATACCCCAACCTCCCCTGTTAAGATGGGCTCACAGCAACTCACAACAATTAATTCCATGCATTAAAACACATCACGAGAGCCAGCGTGGTGTAGTGGTTAAGAGCAGGTGCACTCTAATCTGGAGAACTGGGTTTGATTCCCTGCTCTGCCACTTGAGCTGTGGAGGCTTATCTGGGGAGCTAGATTAGCTTGTGCACTCCAACACATGCCAGTTGGGCTAGTCACAGTTCTTTGGAGCTTTCTCAGCCCCACCAACTCACAGGGTGTTTGTTGTGAGGGGAGAAGGGAAAGCCCCTCAGTCAATGCATCCTTAGACCCATTTAGAAGGGGGAAGCAAATTAGAAAAGGATAAAGAAAGGGTACGGATATAATACAACAGAGAAATAAGGATAGGAGAGAGAAGGGACAAAGGAAGGGAAAAAGAGGAGTTCCTGAACCCAACTCATATGTACCATCAGGAGACTCACCTTAGAAAGTACACTATCATGTGATGCAGGTTGGTAGCACTATAGGAGGGACTTCTGGCTGTTTTCAACCTTGTGACATTTTCCATAGCAACAGTGGCCACGGGGAGGGGATATAAGTATTTCATTATTTGATTGCCTCAGTCTAAATGTTGCTTGGATCATGGAGCTGGTGTTGTAAATAAATAGTTCCTAGTTAATCATAGAGGCACCTCAGATTGTGTTGGCTGTTACGGCAACACAATACAACCAAAGCCTGTCCCTAGTGTGAACAATCCATGCTGTCAGGCCCATCATCTGGAGATAAAGGCTTTTCCGAGGGGAAATCCTTGACAGGTTGAATAGTGACATGCAGGCCACACATTATTTATCTGTTCCTTGATGAACACTGAGGTGCCCATCGTGTTTGAATCATTTATCCTCATATACATTATATATGTGAGACCAAAAATTGGATTCAAAACATAGTTTTGAGCAACATATAAGAAGGACATTTTCTTTAGTAGACTCTACTACAATAATCTTTCTTAAGGTAAGTTTAACACATGTGTAGGAAAGAGAGAGAGTAGAGTAGAAACTATCAGTTTAGTGGACCAGACATATCTGAAGCAGGGATAGCCATGATGTCCAGAACGGATAGAACATGGCATTAACCCTTCCTTTAACTTCAGTGTGTGTGATGTGAATTAGTATAGTATCCTGAGTAAATAGCATAAAAAAATCACAGTCTTTAAAGCATTTAATCTGGTAAGAAAATGCATTGGCAAAATCCTAAATAGCTAACTGATTAAACATGTTTTTTTCTTTCAGGAAAATACATCATGCTGCATCATGACGTCACTGAAGATTAGGACTATTGAAGATTTGACCATTATCATGTCATTGTTTTATGAGAATCAAATCATAGAGGCACCTCTATTGACACATCTTTGCTTGCTGAATCACTAATTACAAAGGAATAAAATAATAAAAGATGAATTAAGAAGAAAAGGTCAACTCACAATCCATTTGGGTTTAAATGGAAATGTTCTGTAAAAAGTTTCCTATTTTTTTGTTTGCAAAATTACAGTTCCACTTTACATCAAGATCAAAATCCAATAAAATGGATCGAAATACAGGTTATGAAATAAAGACAATTCATAGGTACCTCTGAGTTCTTGAAAAGAGAACACAAAATCTCTGTTGGGCAGGGGAAGAGCCAACGATACCAGCTTGAGATTTTTAGAAATGTGGTTGGGGTGAGGCGGGGACAAAATGGGACAAACAGACAGATAATCCGTGACATTCAACAGCAAATAAGTGGTTGTATTGTGAGGTGGAAGTGGTTATTCAAAGGGGAATTCAGAACCAGGCAGAAGTAGACACCCCCTTTCCTTCTGACTGTACAGAATTAAGGAAAGTATGGTTCATTCTGCACAGTCTAAATAGGATCTTGGGGATGCTTAAAAAGTGTCCTGGGAAGGCCCTTCACAAAACTTTCTTCCTCAGGATGCCTTATAATAGCTCAAGGTGTCTTTTTTGAAAAACGCTATGAAGTGCACCTTTCCCCCCTAAGTGCCTGAAAGACATCTCCTGTCTGGCTGTGTGGAATGCAATGCTCAGGAAGCACCTTATTTTCCCTGCCTGGCTCTTTTGCTCTTTGGTCAGTTTCCCTCAACCCCCAAAGTATTTCAACACACTCTCTGAAGACAGGTGCATGGGCAACAATACAGTATAAATCAGTGCAATGTGATACATTGTAAATATATACCAAAAGGGCCTGAACTGGCTGTGATCGACCAAGAAAGAGATCCTTGGATCATGGTGAAAAACTCAGTGAAAATGCTGACTCTGAGCAGCAGTGGTAAAAAAAAGCAAATTTTATACTAGCAATGATTAGAAAAGGAACTGAACACAAGACTGCTGATATAATGCTCTTGAATGGCTCTGGGGTATTGCTGCATTTGGCACAGTATATATCAGTGGTTCTCAACCTTCATAATGCCGCGACCCTTTAATACAGTTCCTCATGTTGTGGTGGCCCCCAACCCTAACATTTATCCTTTTTACAGATGGAGAAAACTGATGCAGAGAGACTTAGGCGACCCCTGTGAAAGGGTCGTTAGACCCCCTAAGGGGTCGCGACTCACAGGTTGAGAACCGCTGGTATATATAGTTCTGGTCCTCCTCAGAAAGGATATTGTAGCATTGGTACAACAAAAGGGCAACACAATTGTGAAGATTCTAGAGCACTTTCTCTATGAGAAGAAGTTAAGGAATGTGGGGCTTTTTAGCTTGGAGAAAACATTACCAATAGAGGATATGACACATATTTTAAAACTATGCTGGAAAAAGTAGATTCAGGGCGAATCCCCACTTGAAATTGCAAGCGGATCCAAACCTGTTCCTTGTGAATCCGTGTTCTCCTCATCGCAGTTTCTCCCTCCTCACCACAGCAAACACACAGCAGAGACTCCCGGGTGCAGGCATCGTTGCAATCCTCACAGCCATGTGATCGCGCTTCATTGCCCTAATCTGATTGGTCGGTGTTCAGTTGGGCGGGACCTGTTAGCCACTTCAGAAACACTACCCATTTTTACCCATTAAAAAACCTGTGCGAACCCTGAAGTGCAACCACTATGCATACTTGTCATTTACAGTAAAGCAACTATTTTCTGCAAAAGGTTTTACTGTTAAATCGGTTCACCAGGGTGACCGTTATACTTGTATTGCACATGCTCAGAAAGCGTTGATCGTTCCATCAACCCGGAAGTAGCCTGCGCCAAAGGTCAAATCAAATCCTGATTGGCTCGCGCTTGAAATGCCACGTCACACTCTAGGTAGGCGAGGGGAACAACTCCAGGTTCCAAACGCTTGTTTCACTCCCTCGGAACAGCCGTAAACTGTGATAACGGGGCCTGAACCACTTGCATCCAGGTTCTGCCAGAATGCGGATTAACAGGGCGAACGAGCGTCAGAAACGGTTGCTGCCACAGAAGTCATGGGGAGGATGTCGATGAAACCGTGTTAGTAAGTGGCCCAAAACCGTGCTAAGGAGGCAGTGGGAATTCGCCCTCAGAGACCAGGGTTGCTAGCCTTTGTTGGCAGTATGGCAAGAGAATTTGCCAATACAATTTTCAATGTTGTGCCAGTGCTTGTTACTTCTGGTGCAAAACCAGAAATGACAGCATCACTTTGAGGTAAAACTTTAGGATTCTGGAAATTTTGGAGCATCATCCCTATGTGATTTTACACTGCACATGACATTGGCCAATTACGCACAAAGTGTTTGTTGACTGGGCAAGGCAAACGTCCGCCATAGCAAGATTTTTTGTATGGACATACTTTCTCTAGCTTTCACTTTCCACTTTCTCTACACCAAGCGAAACCACTTGCAGCATGATTTTAATTTTGCTTTGCTGACAGAGTGGGGCAAATTTGCCAGTGAGCACAGACCTCCCATGCCTTCCCACTGCAGAGTGGCAAAGATGCCTGGGAAATGGGGACACCAGCCAGGGCTTCCGCAAACTGCAAAAATAAAAGGAAGGGGTTGAAATCCAACCCCACATGCAAACGGACAAGCCTTTATTTTAAAACAAGCCAAAGTGTGTGTGTGTGTGGGGGGGGGAAGAGAATATCAGCTCTAGTATTGGGACTTCCTGGTGTGATAGGCTCTGTACCTTTAATGCTGTTGATGGGCAGAGTTAAGAGAACCAGGAGGAGAGGCTAACAGACAAACTGCAATGCAAGCTATAGGCTGCCTCCTCAATGGGAGGAGAAAAATGGGAGGAGAGCTCACTATAAGCACATTGTGCAGAGAATAGTCCCAAGGTAAGTATCCCATGTGTAACCAGCCATTGTGTATTGGCATGATTTCTAACTCCTTCCCCCATTTCTACTGCCAAGCAGCAGCAGGCAGAGGCAGATCAAGGAGGAACTGCACCTGGGGCACACGTTTGTCCTGTGCCCCAGGAATGCCCCTGCCTGCCCCACCCCACCCTAGAACGCCCCCACCATGTCCTCATCATGTCATAGTCATGCCCCCACAAGGCAATACCTGGAGTGTCATGCCCCATCTGGCCTCCTGGGCACTACACCATTGGCAGCAGGGAACTAGGGGCTCGGGCAAGGAGGAATCCCACTAACAGAGACTTTCCCCTCTATTTCTTATAATACTAGAAGAAACAAGATGGTGTTAGGCAATGGATTCAGGAAATAGATTCAGATGCAATACTTTTCCATCGGCCATTACAAAGGGTCACTACCTATCTATCCCTCTCCAGGATCGGGTCTGTCCACACTGTAAAAACCAAGTGGAGACTCTTGCTCACATTATACTTGACTGTCCGAGATATGTGGGTATTAGGAATTTCTCTCCTGGGCGGGTCTTAGACAAATCTGAAAGAGCTCTGACAACTCTGTTGTGGAGCTTTTGTCAAATAACACAGAGGCCATGCTCTTGGAAAAAATAGCAAAATTTCTTTTACAAGTGACAGAATTTTCTAAGTAATGTCCAATGCTAGATACAGTTTGTCTGTGATTTGAAAGTACTTTTTATTTGTACTTCAGAAATGTCTGTAATGCTCTGGAGCCTATTTTAATATGCCTAATAAAGGTTATTGTATTGATTGTATTGATAGATTCAGGGCAGTAGGCTTAGGACAAAGGAAACCCTTCTTAGAAGATTCCTTAGTGTGAAGGCACAACAGCAGAGGAGACCTCTTGGATCTCTGTGCCCGTGTGGAGGCATCTCAATGGTTACTGTGCCAAACAGGATATTGAAATATTGAAACATTACTTTTATGTTCAACTCAGCCAACAAATACACCTTTCCATACTTAGCAAAGTATACCTGGCTTTATTCTCAAGACTTACCTTCATTATAGTTTACATGCCAAATTCATATAGACAAACTTTGAGCCAATTAGGGAACATTTGTAGATAGATCTAGTAATTTTTGAAACATTCCCAAATGTATTCTGTCTGCCACAGTCCATTGCGTGCTCAAATGTATAAAGGAGAAACTCCTAGATCCTTCAGTCTGTTGCATGTGTACTGGAGAAATGCTCTGTGAAGGTTACTAAGACCCTTCCACAACAAAAAGTTGAATTCCGGCAAACTCCTACTCCAAGATTCCATGGCAACTAGAAATACTGGGGCTTGAATGAAAGAAGCAAACTTCCGCTTTCCTGTAATCTTGCCAGAGGGTGAGGTGCATTTCTCAACAATCCATTCATGAGTGACTCCAATAATCATACTATTTATAAGGATGTGTTAGAATACATTCCAGACCCTACTTAATTTTCCAGTTCTGATCCCGAAGCCCGTGAAACTTCTTATGATATGCTTCCGAGTTTCTACCAACACAACTCATTTCCCCTCTTCCCAGCCCCTTCACTTCCAGTCCCAGCCACTGCTCTACATCTGGGTGACATGAGAGATAATTGCAGGACTCTTAAATTCTTGATAAACTATGGTTTCTCTTTCTGTAGCTCTTTGAAGTTTCAGACAGTTTCATGATAATTGATAATCTAATCTGTCCTGAGCTCTTGTTTTTTGGGGGGAGGGGGGTTCTGCTGGTGACGGTTCTGGAGTAGCAAGTAAGGGGAAATAGTACAGCATAAGTATTGATTTCTACACACAGAGGTCACTGTGTAGGGATTACACTTTTATCACACAAGGTGAAGTGTTGGCAAGATCCTAATAATAACTACTGAGTGCTAGTTAAATATGGGGGCCAGGGGGAGGAAAACAATCTTTTATTCTTAGTACCTCAAGGCTATACATGGCAATTACTATTGCGGAGGCAATAAAGAAGTTGTTAATTACAGGTTTTATACCCTTGTAGCCCAAAGTAGGAATGAAAGGACTAAAGGTTACAAAGTGAAAACTGAAGGGGGAAAAATGGAAGTTACAGGTCTTGTTTTTCCTTTGTGAGAGAAATAATTTACTGCACTACAAGGAGTTTGGGGCCCAATAAATAGCAAACAAAAGTATATGTAACCTCTTTTAGAGAGCATAAATGAGCCTATAAGTTGCTGTATTTTGTTTCAGCGATGGTCACTATGCTTCTGCTTTAATTGAATTGGTACATGAGAATTGGAAAATAACTATATCGTGATTTATGCAAAATGATTGCATCTGTGCGGAATTGGTGCCATGTTGCCTATTTCTTTGGGACTGTGATCATTGTGACAATTCATGCCACAAAATTGGTCGACTGAGAGGGAAGACTGAGTGGATCTTTGCAGAATTTTAGCATGTACACTGAATCCTGCTTCACAATGTGTTCAGCTCATATTGAGGACCACTGATACATCTCTTGACATACTGGCTTTTTCTGGTAGCCACTGAAACTAAACATTATCTGATGAAATCAAATTCACTAAAGTAGGTAAACCAGAACCTCAAGAATCCTCAAGAATCTGTGATTGCCGTTGTTTGAAATAAGGGGTACAACTGAATTCTATGGAATTGCAAGGAAAATTTTTTTAAAACAAATTTAACAAAATCCAGTTGCTAAGCATTTTCTCAAAATATACTTTTTCTATGGAGGGAGATGGGGAAAATGATGGGAAACAGATTGTGTGGGGCACAGAAGTGAGACACGGTAGGAACATATTTGTGGAACACAGTCCTTTTTGTGGGATTTCTATCTTTATTTTATTTATTTATTTTATTGGTTATGTTGGCTTCCCTTCCCCAAAGGGCCGAGAGTGGCTCAGAGCATTTCTATAATACACGATAAAACCATTTAAAACATAATCAATTCAAACATTTGAAAACAATATAAATACATTTAAAAACATTGAGATCGTTTAAAACATTAAAAATATTTAAACCTTCTAAAATTTTCTATAGCACTAATTATTCGGCGGAGGGGAGGGGGGAGGGGAGAGGCCAGGAGGCCAGAATGATGGAAAACTGTAGCCACCTCAACCATATGCCTAATGGAACAGCTCTTTCTTACAGGCCCTTTGATACTGCAACAGGTCTCTCAGGGCCCTGGTCTCATTGCACAGAGCATTCTACCAGATTGGGAGCAAGGCTGAAAAAGCCCTGGCTCTGGTTGAGGCTAGCCAGACCTCTTTTGAACCTGGGATCACCTGGTTCACCTGGTAGACTTTCACTTGCAGAGTGTGACATTCTTCAGGGGACATATCAAGGGGGATGGTCCTGTAGGTATGTTGGCCCCAGATCATTTAGGGATTTGAAGATAAGCACCAGAATCTTGAACCTGATCCAGTACTCCACCCAAAGCCAATGCAGTTGGCAAAGCACTGGTTGAACTGGTGTCCACAAGTGTGGACTTGTGGAGCTGCATTCTGGAGCCTCCGGAGAAGGCCCAAGGGTAACCCTGCATATACAGAGATGCAATAATCTAGTCTCAAGGTGACCATTGCATGGCTCACTGTGGCAAGGTCAGTTTGGGACAGGTGCCAATTGTCTCACCTTGTATAGATTATAAAATACCAGGTGAGTTACCTGTGCAACCTGAGCCTCTGTTGTCAGGGAGGCATCAAGGAACACCCCCAAACTCCTGACTATAGGTGCAGTGTTCAACTGCACTCCATCAAGAGTTGGTAACTGGCATCCTGCACCTGATCCTCCCCGACCCAGCCGTAAGACCTCCATCTTCACTAGATTCGACTTCAGCCAGCCCCTTTTTAACAATTTCACCACTGAACAGCTGGCCAGTGAAGCTGGGATAGCATCCAGATGACCTTCCAGATATAGCTGGTGGCATCCACATATTGGTTACAATTCACGCCAGAGCTCTGGATCAACCTGGCAAGAGGGCACATGTAGATAGATGTTAAATAGTATCAGTGAGAGAATCACCCCTTGTGGGACACTGCTTACCAAAGAATGGCGAGGAGAAGTTCTCTCTCACTGTTTGCCACCCACTGTTCTCATCCATGGAGAAATGAGACCAGTCACTGCAAGGTTGTTCCATGTATCCCAGCATCAGCAAGGCTATGATGGAATGATCATGGTCAAGATGTCATGGTCAACCAAGTTGAAAGCTAAGATCAAGTAGTAACAGCTCCAGAGATCATCTGTGAGGGTGGTCCCTAATTAGTTCTTACACATGGATGTATTTTCATGGATGAGGAAAACTGAGGTCTGGAATAAGCATTCAGCTGAGGGAATCTCGGAATACTTCTAGACTTCAGTTTTCTCCACCAATTAAATATATATTTGTGTGTAACTAGCAATTAGGAACAAGATAGTATTCCACATTAGCTGTTTACATGCAACTGGCATTTCATTTATAAAGAATGGCATTATTGCAATATTTTAATGTGGAAAAGTGTATTTTAGTAATTATACACAACAGTTGTGAGATTACTGTTACTGCAATACTGTGGCTAAGAGACAGCCATTTCCCAGATGCCAGTGGGTACATCTATAACAGAGGTAAGAACTGCATTCAGCTCTCTTTTCTTTATACCAAGGACAACTATAAATACATCACTGTAATCCAAAATACATTTACAAAGAAGACTCCTAGTAGAGCCATATTCCACAACATATCAATGCCATAATCTATTAAGAGGCTAATGATCTCTTGGACCCCTTTGTGGAACAGTCCAGATTTATCGTGAAGTAGAGCTGAAAAGCATAGACCATATCACTGTTGCTGTCTGGTTTCTCCATAACAAAAATGGACATAATGCACAATTCAATGAATAATTTGTGTAGAATCTGAAGAAAACATGGTGTTTGTTGTCACCAATACTCGTGAGAACTTGTAGAACTCTTCCGTACATTAACTAATCGGAGCGTAAGGTAATTGTTTACATGCTGACATGAATAAATATATGCACACTCACAACCCACAAAATTCACACATACATAATGAGAGTGGAATTAAACTCTTTTGAGATGAGGTTCATTGATTAAACTCAGCAGACCCTGGCAATTATGACTGTTAATACTGCAGGCTCGTAAAACACTCTTGTAGAAGTCAGCAAATGCTCCTTGGTCTTTTATCCCAGCAATGCAAAGGAAACAAGCTTAATGTTCATTTGTTTCTGTTAAGGCTGTGGGCCCTCATGAGAGGATGTCAGGAAAAAAAGCTGGTTCACAGGAAACATGGTGCACGTTTATTACACTTGCTATACAAACTTCAACGTCATTCATATTTTCTGTTACATTGTACACCAGGTGAATTTATGAGACATTATCTGAGTTGTTATTATGATGTTTTGGAAAGAGGTTACATGAGGAGAAAGTGGCTGGCTCCAAACCACCTGCGATACATCAGAAGGACACTTTGAGAGCCGGGGTGATGACTTTTTCATTTCCCCATAAGGGAACAATTGGGGTGTATCATATCCCCAATTTTACTTTAAAAACAAGTTTTTAAAATGTGGATTATTTTTGTTTTTAACAGTTTGCAAACTGCCTAGAATGCAAATTTTGGTAAACAGGGAGGACTGAATGGTCTAACTAAAAAATAAATGGCATGGGGTGGTTGTCAGCTGACTATCTGACCATTGAAGGGAAGATGGCAGGAAGGTGAAACTAGGAGCTGGAAAGAGAAACCAGGAACTGGGAGTGTCTTGGCCTCTTTTGTAATGGGAGGTGTGGTGGGGCTCTGATACTGGATTGAAAGATTTGAGAGGGTTCTAGACTCTAGTTGAGAAAGAGAATAATCTGTGGATCCTAAAAACAACATGAAGATGTATTTGAGTACATTTGGGGACAATTTGGGAAAGGGGAACATTTATTTTGATCTCTGACACTGGTGACTCAAGTATATCCTCTGTAGGACAGGAGAAAACAGGACAATGCATGTGCAAGGTGACCAATAAATAGAAGCTGGAATCTGGCTTCTACTATGCTATTTTAATTAAATTGTTTCCTTTTTGAGGAAATGAAACTGATGCTTAGGGTAGTATTTGTGGGTTACTTTTGATCAGCTTTGACATAGCTATTCTCAACCATTGTCATTTATATCTGATTGTTAAATTATATGTTTTAGGTGAATGAATGTTTTTGTTCCCTTTTATAGGCAGGTTATTAATAGGAATGACCTACATATATAGGACACATTCTGTAAACAAAATTGTATTTTGTTCACTGGGTACAGTACAAATCAATGCCAGGAAACAGAGACGTCATAAACAGAAGAAAGATTTTATCTCTGTCTCCAAGGTGAAACTTTCAGCAGGTGTGCAATATACACAGGTATCTATGAATTGTTAATGCCATAATGCATGGTGGAATCTTTCCCAGAAAACTGCAGCTATTCTTTATTAGAAGGATCTTGCCGAAATGTGACTGACCAGCAATCCTACATGTAATCAAAAGGAACTTTTACTGTGCTCTAGTAGAGCAGAGTCAAACTATGACCCAGGGAGAACCTAATTTACTCAAGAGTAAAAGATACAAAAGACATCCTTGCGCCAAAATTTGATGATATCAATGCTAAACTAAGCAGAGTTTTATCCTAGACTTTGAATGTTGTAATAGAATTGCACTGCCAGAGTCTTCTGGTATCATTTTAGGGGAATTTATGCAACTATTACAATAAGCACATATCTTATTTCACTGGACCTTCCCCACTGCTTGTGGACTGATAAGATTCTCTGAAGATATCCATTTCGTAAGAATGGAACTTTTGTATGTTGTATGTTGAGTGTTCATATTTGCCTCCATTCAATTGCTGGCACAATTATAACCAGAACAGATTATGGACCTACTGTGCAAAAATCAAAGTCTGTATTCTTTCAAAATAAATGGTTGTTAGGGTTGTTCCTGACACTGTTGGATGGGTTTTGATAGTGTGTCCCCAACATCTTAATGTTTGCTAGGGCTGCAATTATATGCTCACTTGTTTGGAAACAAATCCCACAGAAAATTAACAGGGTGAAGAAGACAGGATTGCAGAAGTCCTAGTGAAATCATCTGGAGCAGGGGTAGGGAACCTGCGGCTCTCCAGATGTTCAGGAACTACAATTCCCATCAGCCTCTGTCAGCATGGCCAATTGGCCATGCTGGTAGGGGCTGATGGGAATTGTAGTTCCTGAACATCTGGAGAGCCGCAGGTTCCCTACCCCTGATCTGGAGGCTTCTGAAATCTTTCATATATCAATAGCATCACCAGAGATATGCTGAATCCCAACATGTGGGTTCTTACTACTGCATTCTCTTAAAGCTAACAATCCTAGAATCATAGAGTTGGAAAAAAACCACAAGGACCATCCAGTCCAACCCCTGCCATGCAGGAATATACAATCAAAGTAGTCCTGACAGATGGCTGTTTAAAAACCTCCAAAGAAGGATACTCCACCACATTCCAAGGCAGTGTATTCCATTGTCCAACATCCCTTACCATCAGGAAGTTCTTTCTGAACACCGCCTTGAGCCCTTTGGGGGAGGGCGGCATATAAATAAATAAATAAATAAATAAATAAATAAATAAATAAATATAGAAAGAAAGAAAGAAAGAAAGAAAGTTTAGATGGAATCTCTTTTTCTGTACTTTGAATCCATTATTCCTTGTCCTAATCTCTAGGGCAGCATAAAACAAGTTTGCTCCCTTTTTAATATGACATCCCCTCAAATATTTAAACCTGGCTATCATGTTATCCCTTAACTTTCTCTTCTCCAGACTAAGCATTCTCCCAAGATGGAGTCCATTCTTGGACAAACACAGACTGGTCAGCTTGCATGCCACTGTTACGCCATGTTTGTCTTCAAGACCATCAGTCCGGTTCCTTTCTTAAGCTCTAACTTGATCCAAACTTTTGATGAAGAAAGCAAACTGAAACAAATACTTGAAATGCCTGCATGTGGAACTACAGCATAGGATGAACCTGACGATCATAGAGGTGGTATTGATTCCATAGAGGAAAGATGAATGGAACCAGTCTCCTGAGCGTGGTACATGGGACATCAACTCTTATTTATCTTTCTCTGTCAGCGGTGAACACACAGCACGAGGCTTGCCCTTTTGTAATGTAAACAGAAAATTATGTCTCGAATGCAAAGTCAAACTATTAAAAAGGCAGCTTTTGTTCCCTCTCATAATGTTCGGCAACATAAGGCGATGCGACTGATGTGGCTCCACAGCTGTTGCCAGGGGAAAGTAAGAATGTCGCTTGCCACATCTGGGGTGACATCTTTAAAGAGGCACTTAATCTGCAGTGTGGAGGTATGTTAAGCCTCTTTGCTTTTCTTTGCTCGTTCTCAAGCTAATGCAACTCCTGGAGAGCCGTGTTGATTTCTAGTCAAATGGGTGAGATGAAAGAACAATTAAGGACAAGTGATACTAGGAGGCATTGTTGGAAACATAAAGGCAGAATAACAGTATAATCCCTGGAACAGTCTGGCAGAAGATTTGTAATGCTCCATTTTAAAGATGCAGGGTCTTAGCTACTAAAATAAAACCTGGACACTGTTTTGTGATAGGTGGATGTGTACAGTTGTGAAATTAATCAATGTTTTCTGTTTTTAGAGGTTTTGAAACTCTGTTGTCCTCCTTTCTCAAAACCAATTTTTACTCCGGGGCCCTTCAGAAACCATTTGCCCAGACTGCAGGGCTCTTTTATATTGCCCCCTCCAGAGATCTATCTTGGTAATAAGACTTCTGAGAGCTGCAGGCAGGAAACGTGGGCATAGCAACAAGGTCCCTGTCGGCCTAGCATATCTTTCTGCGTAACTCAATGAAGCACCATGTTTCTGGCATTCTTCTCTGCCAGGATCGCCATCACTTTGCCAGATGCTGGGGAATAAATAGGAAGGTCATGGCTACTACATGAACAATATCAAATACAAATACAATACCTTTAATGGCATATATCTTGTGACTTCCATATAGATGGCCCCTGTTTGTAATGGAGTGGCAGACTAGATGGATCGTGGTCTGGTCCAGCCAAGCAGTTTTCACGTTCTTCTCCTCACCTGGGGGTAGATTCCTTTGAAAACTAGATGTGTCAGAGCATCATCAAAACCATCAGCTGATTTTCGCCTTGGAAAGTGCTCATGGGTTGCAAGTTCATAAAAGAGTCCCTTAAGAAAAAGGTGCCAGTGGAAAGAAATTATTCACTAGTATCAAAATTCCATACCCGTTTCCATGCTACAGCAGGCCATATTGCCCCATCACTTCAGCAAGCTTGGCAACGCTGTCGTTTTCAGAAATGTTAGGTATCCAACTGTATGAAGCAGGAACCAGTCGAAAAATTTCAAGAGGTGATCCATGCCAGCTTCCATGTGGTGCTTTCGACACATAAAAATGCTTTGTTTATGGGAGAAGCAAACATTTGAGCAGGCATGGACAGGGGGGTGGGAAAGTGTACCTTCAAGAATCAAAAGCCTTTTTTTTGCTTACTATGCACCATGCCAAGAGAAATCCTAAGAGCCAATCCCCATCTGTTTGTGACAGCTAACTGTGCATATGGAAGGCTGCCACTTCAACAATCTATTTACGGGTTCTGGAGACAAATTATTTTCAATAATTGCACATTTTTTTACTAAAGAAAAGATCCACAGGAGTCCTTCAGATGATAATACAGTAGACAGCAGCACAACACACAACAGTGACTCCCACCTTGAAAGCTGCCATTGACGTGAGGTGAGCTTAAATCACTTAGGCACAGCAGGTAGTGGGGGGGGGGCTGAGCTCTTACGTCAGATGAAAACATCTGGTTATCAGCTTCCTCTGCCAGCACTTCAGCGCCTGGATTACTTCTGCTGGTTTGTACAACCAGAGATCTTCTGCATCTCTCCTTGTAAAAATTAGAAATGTTGTACACACTATAGATTTGTCCAACTTTAAAACTATGCACATGTCCATTTGTGAAAAAGAAAAAAGTCCAGAGATTGGAGATGTTTTTTAAGCCTCAGAAATACCAAGGACCACATCAGTAAACCTGTGGAAAAAATAACACAGAAAGAAGCTGTCTTTAATATCTGAAATGCAGATGCTAATTTTGAAATGACCATCTTGATACATACATATGTGCTCAGGGATCCCCTCCTACAATCTTAGACAACATATGGCTTGAGAAATCCTGCTTTTGAGGTTACAGCATGCTAGAGCCAAATCAGTTTTATTCTTTAAAGAGGAGTTGGACCAGGCTGGGTTTAGTTTGAATTTATTCTTTCTAAAATTAGACATCAACAAATTGGATTTAAACAACAACAACAACAACAGCAGCAGCAGCAACAACAACAACTGCATTATCTTTAGTGTTGTCATAAGAAGAATGAAGACATGGGGAAGCCAAGAGACACAGAAAATCATGAAGGCATGGGAAAGTCAGTCAAAACAGCTTCTTTATACTATACTGTTTATAGCAGTGGCGAACTGGGCCTAAATGGTGCCTGGGGGCATGACTGCCTTCCCTGCACCCCCTGTCTCCCCCATCCAGCTCCCCGCCCCCTGCTCCACACTTACAGGAGTCAACAGGGAGGCCATGGAGGGCGGGGCTTGGGAAGGGGCGGCTCAGATGGGTGCTTCAGCAGCAGGCCAGCTACTAGGCTCCTGTGCTGGCCTGTGCTACAGCACCTGCCTGGGCCGCCCACTATGGCTCCCCAAGCTCCTAGCAGACCAGCTTCTGTTCTCCCCAGGGCCTGAGGAGGGCAGATGCCAGCCTGCAGGGAGGGTGGGGTACTGCGGCTTCCCACCTCCAAGCCCTGCCCCCACCTCCCAGCAGGCCAGCTTCCCCAGGGCTGCTGCTGTCCCCATGAGCCCCACCCCCACTTCTTGTGGGCCGGCTTCTGCCCTCCCCAGGGCTTGTGCCATGTCCTCTGTTGGGTGATATCAAGTTACCCAGAGGTTACTGCCAGGCACAGGGCTACCAACCCCCCAGATGTGAATTGGAAATCTCCCAGAATTAAAACCATGCTCCACATGACAAAGATCTGTCTCTCTGGAGAAAATGGCTGCTTTGGACGGGGACTCTATGACATTATATCTGGCTCAGGCCTTTCCAATCCCCAAACTCTGCCCTCCTCAGTCTCCATCACAAAATCTCCCAAATTTGACAGGACATTCTTTTGAAATTTGGTGTAGGAGGACAGTTCCATGGATACTATGGACCGTCAAAAAGACAGATAAGTGGGCTCTAGATCAAATCAAGTCTGAGCTGTCTCTAAAAGCTAAAATGACTAAACTGAGGCTATTGAACTTTGGTCACATTAGGAAAAGACCTGTTACTGGAAAAGGCAATAATGCTAGGAAAAGTTGGAGGCAGCAGGAAAAGAAGAAGACCCAACATTAGATGGATAGACTCTATAAAGGGAGCCACAGCCCTTAGTTAGCAAGACTTGAGCAAGGCTGTTAACAATAGGATGTTTGGGAGGATGTTGATTCATAGAGTTGCTATGAGTTGAAAGTGACTTGACAGACCGTCACACACACACAAACACACACACACACATGTGGTTTCAACTCACATCAAACCTATAGCCAGCAAGTGGCTTTCTAGGCAAGTAAGAAACAGAAATGATTTGTTGTAGCCCTTCTCTGCAGACTCTTCCTTGGTGGTCTTACATCCCATAAAGTTTTCTAGGTAAGAGACTTCAGAGGTGGTTTGCCACGGCTGGCCTCTGAGTAGAAACCCTGGACTTCCTTGGTGATCTCCCATCCAAATATTGACCAGGGCCAACTCTGCTTAGCTTCTGAGATCTGACAACTTTGGGTAAGTGTGGTCATTCAAGTCAAGTCTGAAGATCCCTAAAGGTGCCAGGGATTAAACCTAGAGCTTTCTGTGTCCAAAGCAAGTTCTGTTCCATGAAGACACAACTGTTTGTTGCAGGATGAGAACCGAAGATAGTACAATAGAGGAGCCTGCTTGAACAAAAAGAAGAAACAAATTCACCCCACCTCATCCCATCTGGATTTTGGCTGGTGCACGCATGCTCCAAGAAGGCTCCACATGGTACATATCATGGAACAAAGAGACTGGAGAAAACAAAATGGCCCCACCACTGGAATCTGTTGTCTGTGGTTGCTGCTGCAGGATAAGCCAGGCCATGCTTAAGCATGTAGAGGAGTGAAAGTTGATAGGGTGTGATCTCTCTCTCTCTTTTGCCCCTTCCCCCCGCACACTTTTGCCTCCTTAAGCATAGGTTCAATAGTGACTTTTAAAATATGTTTCTGTATACACTGAGTCAAAAAAGGTACATAGCAATTTTATGAGAATGTTGACTGAAGGTGGTCACCATCTGTGCAAACTACCTGAAATAGTGACTTCCTCTTTGCCGCCTTCTCAGCCAGGGAAGAAACTTTAATTTATAGATAATCCAACAACAGTCATTCTTGCCTTCCCCAGCCTTACAAACATCGGTCTTTTCCAGTCAAAACATGTTTATGTGCCCTTCTTGAAGTGTTTATATGCCATCCCCTTTTAAACAAAACTGTTTTCGTCTTTTATGTTTGGGGAGACAACTGGTTATGGTTAATCAGCTAGAAGTAATTGGGAGAGGTATCTGAAACAAAATGAGATGGGAAAAATGTCTTAATTAACAAAACAGAAAACTCAGGGGTAAATATTCACAAATTGCTGAAGGTTTCCCAATGGAGGTTTCCTTTGCTTGCATCATGCCTGCTCACTTTTCCTTTGTGTAAAGTACCTGAATAAAGTTAGTTTTTCCTGGCAATCTCAGGAATGTGTCATTTTAAAAATTATTTTCCCAATGAGATACCTTTGGAGCTACGCAATATGCGCAAATTTTGAGTCTGCATAGCTTTGAAGGTATCTAATTGAAAACAAAAAAGGAAAAAAAGGCATGTTCCCAAGATCATCAGGAAAAACTAACTTTATTCATGTGCTTTACCTGCAGGAAAAGCTAGTGGGTGCAATGCAAGCAGAGGAAACCTCCATGGGAAACCTTCAGCAAATGGTATGCGGCACAAAGGATTCAAATGGCAGAAAAGGAGAGGGGGAAGGAAAAACCTGCCATCTCCTCTAGTGCTTTATCTGTTCATTCTGTCTGGACAAAAAAACCCCCACCAGATGCTTTTTTTTGAAGGCATCCCCAAGATGTCTTAAAAGGGGTGTGCAGAAATGACCTTTGTCTACCTTTTCTTCTTCTGTGGACCACTTTGCTCCTTTTCATCATCCTCCCATCCCAAAATTTGGTTGACTTATTTCTCCATTGTTCATGCACAAATGCTTCTGGACCATTTGCTGACTATGCCTGTTTAAAATTTACATTTCACTCAATTACTTTCACCTTTTCTCATGTGGACATTTTCCTGTTCTTGTTCAGTCCTTTTCTTCTTCATTGCATTGTTTGTTATTCACTCTTTTTTTCACTCTTCTGCTCACATTCCTTTATTCATTCCTCAGGCATTAGCTCAGTTTTTCACTGATTACAGGTTCCTCCATCTTTGGTTCCCTTGTTCTTCTCCTCCCTGGCTAGCTGAGTCATTTCCAGTCTTTTCTTCCTTTGGTTCACGACATTTTACCTGCATTTGTTTTTTCGCTGCCTGTCTAATCTTCTGTGTCAGATGTACTTGAATGTACAGATGCCCCCTGAATATATGTGCAAGAGTAATACTGTAGATTGGGTCCGATAACTCATTTCTTCTTTGTGAACAGTCTTTGTCAGTGATATCCTGGCCCAGGCCAGGCCAGGCTCAACTGAGTCAAGGGACCCTGAGGACTCTTCACATGAAGAGTCAGATGGCACCATAGTGCTCCATCCCTAGCTGGCACCAGTGACATCACAGAAGGAAGTGACACCTGTGGGATTTGACCCAGAGCCACAACTGGGAACCAGCACCAAACCTACTCAGCACCCATGGTGCCAGGCCAACTGTAGGGAGTATGGTTTGCTCTCCCCCTCCATCCCCTGAGCCCTGGGAGCATCGCAGAACAAGGCTGTGCAGTGATTTGTGCAGAAAGGGCCTGTGTGTGTGTGTGTGTGTGTGTGACAAATTGGATAAACCTTGTTCCAGTCAAAGGGCTTTATGTCAACAGATGGTTTCTCTGATAGAAGAAGTTTTCCTCAATTTGCAGAAGTGAGCCACAGGATTGTACTGTATAACTGCTTGCATGCTGGGGATCAGGTACATGCAAAACAGAAGTTAAAGATTTATACTCTATGTGTTTTTAACTTAATTGCACATAATGCATTTTTATGACAACATCAGTACAATCCTATGCAGATTTGTTCTGGTTTAACCCCATTGGATAAGTACTGTGAAATGCTTAAATATCAATTACTACCCACTCTAACTATTATATGTTGCTAAGTACTCATACATTAAGGAAAGCAGTTAAAGAAAGCATGCTTGATTATTACACCTAGTAAGTTCGCTTTTTAGTATTTAGGATCTTTATAGAATTCAGAAAAGTTATACCATATATTTATATATATGGTATGAATGGTGTATATATATGTGTGTGTGAGTGAATGGTATATATATATATATATGGTATGAATGGTATATATGTATATGTGTATGTATGTGTGTGTGTGTGGGTGTGTATATATATATTCATATATATATATATATGAATGGATTGTTCCACCACTGTGAATCTAGTTAAAGAATTACTAAACACGGAAACGTTGACTCAGAAGAAGGGGGAAAAACAGCCTGTCAAATGTACACATTGTCTAGTAGATGGAATCTATTCAAAAATTACAATAGATTTATAGTTTATATTTTACAAGTTAGAGAATTTGGGTTGCATAAAATAAATATAGCTCACAGCATGTGGAAACCTGCTTGTTGAATTTCTCGTGGAACAAGTGAGATTGGTATTTTGGCCTTCTCAGTTACATACCGCCCTGAAACCATATTGTTATCTCAGCAAAAACAAACAATTTCGCCTGACCTAATGTGTTAAAAGGAAAAAAAAATAAGAGAGAAGAAGAATGAGAGAGATGGTCAATGGCCAGTACCCCACTGTAGTAATAAAATGTCTAGACAGCAATTAACATCCATTTCCCTCAAGAATGCATCTGTGTCATCAACAAATCTTTACTACTTTGCAAGGGACCAATCTAAATATGTTTAATCATTAATCAATTTCCAAAATCTGAGCAGGATTTGCTTTTCATGGGCTTTGTCTCTTTTTAAAAAAGCAAGACAAAGCTGGGAGACAAAGAACTTGGGCCCCACTCCAGAAGGCAGCCCTGACCAGGAATGATGCACAACCCTAATTGTGTTTATGGTAGCCTTCCAACTTTATGCATCCACTGGCATAGCTGCCTTCTTTTCTCCTGCCCACACAGCACCTTCATGCAGCTCACACATCTCTACTGTTGGGTTCTATGCCCTGCCCCCATTTATCTGACTATTTACTTCTGCTATCAATTTATTTGCTGACTTTTTGTTTACTTCATTCCTAACCTCGCCAGTTTATCCAGAAGTATCTCTTACATAGCTTATGTGAAATGACTATTCAAAACTGTGGAAAACATCCCTCTGCTTAAATCAGTCAATTAAAACTCCCAGCAAAATGAATGCAAAACAACATAGGGACACCAAATAGCTGATAAATAGATAACAAGACGTGGGGGCGGAGCTTGGGAACACTGGAGTGTGTGTGTGTGGGGGGGGAGGGAACTCAGCAGGACTGAGATGCTATAAACAAGAGTTAAAAATTGGCTGATGGTTCTCAGCTGCAATTTTCCTCAGGGGAAGTGATGTCTGGAAATCAGTGGGAATTGTGGGAAAACTTCAGCCCCCACCTGAAGATTAGCAACCTTAAGGGGGACAGAGTAAATTTTAAAAAGGTAGATGGGGAAATAACTCTGGGATCGGCACATAGAATACAGGAACAAACATAGAAAGTGATGCTGCAGCGACAGGGGGTTCAGGAGTTTAATCAGATATATTAATCAATTAATTACTACCCCACTTGAAATAATCTGGTGATCTAAGAAGACATTAAGGCCCCCTTCAAACTGCTGTTATAATCCAGTTCAGCAGCGGGTTGCTGTTTTATACATCAGTTCAGATGCAACTAGTTTTGCTCCTGGCTGCTATTTTTTTTAATTTTTAGCTGTTCAGACTAGGCCATTGCCATCCTGTCAGCATTGCTGCTTTTAATGAAAACTGTTTTCTTCCACTTTCAGTTCTTCCTTTTGCTTCAGAATCGCTCCAGTGTGCTGCCTGAACTGTCTGAAGCGCTTCCAAAAGGACTGCTATTTTTTTTCACAGCTTTTTTGGAGGTGTGTTCTTTTCCACCTTTTTTTTAAAAAAATGTGCTATATCTCCAGCATTCAGATGTATTGGTTTGTTATGGTGCTACAGCGCAAAACTTAGAACATTTTTTTGAAAAGCAGAAAAAGAATGTGCTACCAAAAAAGACATGAAAACAATAGAATATTGTTTGAACTGGCCAAAGACAGCCCAATCCAGAGGCCACTGTGACCGGGGACAGCTCCACCACTGTGACACCTCCTAAGAGCTTTCAGGAGGTTCTGGTGTGTAACAAAAAGGGAAAAAAACCCTGACCACCTGAAAAGCCTTCCATAGGCTTTTCCCTTAACCCTTTCTGATGGCACAAGTCCCAGTCTTGTAATTCTGGCTTGAAAGCCCAGGTAGAAGCCAAGTAAAGTCAGCTCCACCTCCAGGAATGTCCTGGCCTGCTCACCCTGTGTCGACTTCCACTTGGATGCCAGCATTGCTCCACGGCAGCACTCACTTCTGGGTTTCACTGCTGTGCAGCTGTGGAATGTCTGGACACCAGCCTCTTGCCCTCTCCACCATTATGCTGCTGGAGGGGACAAATACATCAGTGCAGGTTCACACAGCACTTGCAAGTTGATACTCCCCCTCTGCTTGGGCTGTAAGAGCTGTCTAGATGGATTGAAAAGAGCTGTATGTATGCCCATCTCTATGTTGCTTTACTCGGAAATGGACCAACAACAGATAACATCCAGTTTAGAATGGTAGTCTGAAAGGGATCTACTAAAAGATCATCAGGATAGAGTTGCCAACTCTGGCTTTGGAAATTCATACAGATTTTGAGGTGGTGCCTGGGGAAGATGGGGGTTGGGAAGAGGAGGGAGCTCAGGGTCAATATGATGCCAAACAGTCTGCCCTTCAATCCTGCCATTTCCATCAGGGGAACTGATCTCTGGAGATCTACAGTAATTAGGCAACCTACAGGAGTCTGTGCCTGTGTGCGTGTGGGAGGCAGGTCACAAGAATACCATCTGGCAGTGCAGCAACATCATTTCTGGGGGAAAAAACATCTTTCCTTTCTAGGAATTCTGTAAAAAACTATGATTTCCAGCAATTCCTAGAGTGGAGTGGTATCACTTTTGAGTTTTCCACAGAACTGATGCCACACAGTTGCCCAATAGCAATTGTTAAAGTTTATTTTTCTCCCACTGGTCGCAGGAGTGACCGTACCGGCAGGAAAAGAATGCTGAGGGTAGAACATCCCTTCCATTCCAGTGGGCAGCTGGCAGCCCCAGTTGTGATTCTTGAAGAACTCCAAGACTCACTTGCAAGTTAGTAACCCTAGATTAGGAATTCACTTAAATATCCTGTGTAAGACTATTTGCACTATTTGCACAGTTGTCCTATGCCAAAAATATTTTAAATTGTGACTTACAATAAATACCTTCAAAACAATCTGAACAGTGTTTAGAACAGCTAAATCCACAATGCGGCTGATCCAAATCTCATTTTAGCACCATTACTTTCATTTTTTTAACAGCCCTTTCACCTTGGTGTCATTTTTTTAACAGCAAATATAACACTTCTCCAGAATCTATCAGAAAAATTTACATAAATGCCCATTATCCCAGTTCTTCAGTCTCTGTCTTTCAATATTTGCTCCAACTACCATTTTGTAATATATCCATCACTGATCCCTGGCATCAGTGCCATTCATTTTCTTCGAGATGTTATTGAGGTTGTAAATAAATGCCACAGCATCAAGGGGCAGACAAGATGGAGCCTGTCAGATCTGGAAGTCAGCAGCAAAGTTATAATTACAGCAGAGTGGTGTGAGGTGAGTTCTTTACATCCATAGATTTAATTGTCATCAGCTGCAAGGGAAGCTGAGGGATGGGGAAGTGGAGGCCGAGAGTGATAGGGGGTATGGGATGTTACCAAATATCTTCAAGGCTGTGCTTGCAATTCTCATTAATAAGCCATCAGCAGAACAGAGAGGCATTTCTCTCTGACTTTCACAAAGACTTTGTTCTCTGTGCTATTAAATAAAGAAGAACATGTAAGATGAGAAAACAGAAGCAATTTCATTTAGGACTGGGCCTTTTTGAGCACGATATAACTCTCATATGTCATTATTGCTATTCTTATTTGTGTTATGAAGACCGAACTTTAACGTGGTGACTAAGACACATTGGCTTGGATGTGAACTTCCCATTTTCTTCATGCTTGTTTCTTTGCACTCTTACTTTCAAATGTGGAAGAGAAGGAGAGTGATTTTTGACAATTCCTCCCCTCTCACTGCAGTCCGCTACTTTGATCCCATACTGCTTCTGGCAGTCCAGTGATCTATGGGGGATAATTTCAAGGATCAAAGAAGACAACAGAGGGAAGGGTGGTGGTGAAGTTGTCAGCTCAGCTCTACTCACATCACATAGAATCCACATGACTCTATATCATGCACATGAGGCCCTGTCACCATAGCCAACCTTTCTTCCTGCCTGGGATTCTCTATCAATGTCCTTCAAACCAATAAACTACAAGAGGTTGACAGTGAACCTTCATTCACCACCATTCAAGGGTGCTCACCTATTGCTCCAATGCCTTCATTTTTCTCCACTCTGCACTGGATCTGCTTTAATGCAGAGGAGATGAAAAATGAATGAATCGTGCATGGTTTAGTGTTGGGGGAAGCTTAGTTGGAACCTTTCTCCTTTCACTGCTAGCTTCTTTTTTAGGAAGAAGAAGAAAAGAGTTTGGATTTATACCCTGCCATTCTCTCCTATCAGGAGTTTCCAAGTGGCTTAAAGACGTCTTCTTTTCCTTTCCTCACAACAGATTCTTTATGAGGTAGGTGGGACGGAGAGAGTTCTGTGAGAACTGTGGCTAACCCAGGCTTCTTGTTTAGGAGTGGGGAAACAAATCCACTTCACCAGATAAGAATCTGCCACTCATGTGGAGGAGTGGGAAATCAAACCCCATTTTCCAGATTACAGTCCACTGCTGTACCGCTACACCATGCCGGCTCTGGAAAGGAGTACTAGTTACATGGAAGAATACTGCATTCTACCATTTATTTAGATATCTATATCCGGCTTTTCATCCAAATGGGCACATGAAGCAGCTTATATTATTCTCCTGTCCATTTTATTCTCCCTACAATCCTGTAAGATGGGTTAGGCTGAGTGAGAATAACTGGCCCAAAGTTATATAGTGCCCAAGCCTATGCACATTTTTTTCCCACAAGTAAGTCCTATTGAACCAAGATTTACTTACAAACAAACCTGCTTAGGATTTCTTCCAATCTGTACTTTTAAAGTTCTCTACATCCCAGGGCAGCATTCACAGACTAAAGATAATTCCTTACCCATCCACAAGCAGTCAGAGTTTGGGTGAAATAAGAGCATGGTAAAGTACGACTCATAGCATAGGTGAATGGTGTACATGCCCCTTTTCTATTGGACTCCATGACCACTTCAGTAAGTTACATGTGAACAGTAAGTTACATGTGAATCGAGTTGCCAGACAGTGGCTGGCACCCAGCAGGAGACTAAGGGGGGCGGGGCACCACTATAACACTAGCATGATGTCATTTCTGGTTGCCAACTCCAGATTGAGAAATTGGGTGATCTGGGGATGGAGTCTGGGAAGAGCTGGATCAGTCTACCCTCCAAACTACCCATTCTTTCCAGGGAAACCAGTTTCCATCGTCTGGAGATCTGTTGAATTCCAGGAGATCTCCCTCCCATACCAGGACGCTGGCAACCCTATGAGTCAGATGTGATGACATACCACTTTAGAATTTTGTGGAAAGTGTATGGTTTTACTGCCACAGTAGGAGACCTGGCAACTATGTTCATGAAACAGATGTCAGCATTCACCCCTGCAGGTGCAAAAATGATTCACTGTAATTGGTTCGTGTCCATGCTGTTTGTGTCCACAAATTTTTTTTCTAAATTTCATGAAATGTCAGTGTAGTGACTGGAATATTGGATGAGGACTGGGAAGACCCAGGGATAAATCCCAGGGCAGACTGGAAGGGAAAATAGCCCTGAAAAAGGGTCCTGGCTCCCTAAAAGATCATCAAAATATAAGCGTTAATAAAGAAAAGTGTGAAGTTTATCAAGAATAGTATTTAAGCACTAATTTTACATAAATTATCAAAGAACAAGTAGTACTATCTTGATGGGTCAATACTCAGCGCAGGTGAAATCTTTTTGTTAAATGTATTTTCTGAGTTCTTTATTTTTGTGTTTGTACCTCTTTTTAAGTCTGAAAAATAATAACAACAATAATAAATATTATTAATATAATAAATATGATTTTTTAAAAAAGAAAAGGATCCTGACCCCTCAAAGAAGGGTGAGAGAGAAGAAAGATATCTGGCCAAATCAACTGGCTAGGTACCATCTCTCTCAAATTGCATGGGGTTTAGGCAGGCTGGATGGTGTCTCACGGAGGCTGCTATGTCCCTTGCCTTGTGTGGGGCTTGGGCAGACCAGGTGATGCCTCTGTCCCCTCAGGTGGGCTTGGTGCAGGCTTTCTGCCATTGGGCTGGTCTGGCCCAGGTGGGGTGGGGGTAGGGCAGGGGAAAGGCCATCAGGACATAGGGAGACATTCTGGTGCTTATAATGGACTATTCATCCCTGCCTACTTGCCATAGATGACCTTGGGCATGTCCTTTTTTTCCAGCTTTACTTACCTCACAGCATTTTGAGCATAAAATAGAAGAAGAAAGAATCATGGATACTATCCTGAGTTCCTTGGAGAAAGGACGCAATTAAAATAGGATCCAAATAAATAAATAAATTGTGAAGGATGGCTTATGATTCATCCAACTTACAGGGAAAATAATTAAGTATCGGACTAGCCCTAACAGCATTAACTTGGCTGAGGTACCAAGAAAGAAAGCATTAAACAGTTATTTAGGCTTTTTCTAAAGAGGCCTGCCCATATAGGCCACCCATGAGCTCTTTGCCTATTGTGCAGACAGCTGGCCCTGGAAAGAAACAGATCTGGCTTCTGCTTATATTTATTAAATCTGCAGGAAGGATCCATCCATCACAACAATGGGTTTAAAGTGTTTGCTGGGTGATGGGAGAGTCCCATAAGCATTCTTTGAAGTGTCTTTTACAGAAGGTAAACATCTGAAGAGCATAAAATAGCTGCGCTTCTTTCCAATGAGTAACCTTGTCAAAGGGGCTAGAATAGAGAGCACCGGGGAGGGGCACCCGATTCTGAAAAGGGAAAGCAATAAAGGATTCCTTATGACAGCAATTTGCACATTTACTGCTCTTTGATATGTTAACTAGATTTTGTAAAATGGAATCCTTTGTCTTTTAGAGGTCGTTGGACAGCAATGGCTCAGTCAGAGCAATGTTTTGCAGTGAGCGTAATGCATCTTCTAATTAATAACTTAACTTGGGCAGCCTCCGTAAATCAGCAACATTATCATTATAGCAGGATACAAGCGAACCGCTGTTCATAAGGAAGGAAAGATCCTCATAGCATTGGCATCATTATTTACCGCATGCCCTGACTCAAGTGAATTGGATTGAATACAAGGGGATCAATAGGTTATAGGCCTCATTCGCTAAACTTTTACAAGCCCTTTATGAACCTTTGATTTTCAAAAAAAACCTCCACAGTTCTTCCATTCTGAAAATTAGCGAAGCAGAAAAATGCTGCAGATTTCCAGTTTGTCATTCTGCATCAGCATGTGGCACAAACTTCCCAAGTGAATGAAAGAAAGAAAAGGGGAAGGAAAGCTTGTAAGCAAAACATGCTCTCTCAATGATAAATGTGAGTCGGTGTGTTTAGTGAACTCATAAATAGGTTCATGTTTTACCATTAAGATATAAAAGTGAGTCAAAGTCACAGACCTGAAAGAAAGTTTCAGTACCAAACCCCTGCTGTTTTCATTACTATAGCCACTGTTAAGTTGTGAACAGCAACCAGAGGATGCATTTCTGAGCAATGATTTCATTTTGTTGATGTACATATGAACTGATCTATTTTAAGAAGAAGAAGAAGAGTTTGGATTTATATCCTCCCTTTCTATTCTGTAAGTAGACTCCGAAACTCCTCCCCTTCCCCTCCCCACAAGAGGCACCTTATGAGGTAGGTGGGGCTGAGAGAGTTCAGAGAGAACTGTGACTGGCCCTTGGTCAACCAGCAGGAATGTAGTAGTGGGGAAACAAGTCTGGTTCACCAGATAACAGTCCGCTGCTCATGTGGAGGAGTGGGGAATAAAATCCAGTTCCTTAGATTAGAGTCCACGTACTCCTAACCAATACACCACACTGGCTCTCATGTGAAATTGCAAGCATGTTTTCACACCGAAAACATGTCAGTTTCCAAAGTGAGGGCTTTTCAAGCCTGTGTCTTAGGTAAACTAGCAATGCAAAATTCCTTGTGGTAAAGCATTACCAAGGATGCTACATTTAAGAATTAATGTTTGGAGGAAAGGCCTGATGCGTGGAAGGGTTGCCAGGCTGTATCAAACAACTAGCTGGAGGTCTGGGGACAGAGACAGAGAGAGGGGCAGTGATGTCTTTTGTGCTGTTACATCCCTTGTAGTGAAAACTGAGAAGCAGCATAGTGTAGCTCTAGAGACTGCTGGAAACGTTTTCCCCTTCTGCCTCCACCTGAAGCCATGGTGGGCAACTACGGCTGCTAGTGGTATATCTCCTGCTACAGTGGTAGACCCTAGTGCCAGCACTAGTGTGTGGGAAAAGAAGCTATATATTTTGTTGTTAACGGTGGATGCTGGAGTTAGGCTCAAGTTTTATGACATGTAAACAAACCATTTGAATTGTTAACAAGTGATTGGGTTCAGACCTGTGGAGAACCTGGAGGATCTTCCTAAGTTCCCATTATGACATCCCTTAACAATGGGGTGCTATGATTTGGATAGCCCAGGCTAGCATAGTCTTGTCAGATCTTGGAAGCTAAGCAGGGTTGGTCCTAGTCAGCATTTGGATAGAAGATCACCAAGGAAGTTCAGGGTCACTTTATAGAGACAGACAATGGCAGACCAGCTCTGAATGTCTCTTGCCAGTTGAGATTTGATGTATGTCAGTTGAGACTTGATGACAAAAAAAGCATATTACACAAATATAGGTTGCCAGCTGGGTGCATTGGGTGGGGGGTGGACAAGGAGCCTTCTGGGCAGAGACTGGGGAAATCAGTTCTGCATAATGCTATTTCCACCCCCATTTTAGCTCTGGCTGTTCCTTTGCATGAAGGTGTCTTGCTGGGTTTCTCCCACCTCCCCTATATGCATAGGTAGGAATATTCCCTAATTCTTCTGTATTCACATTTTAAAAAATAATCTCCCTGATCAGCTTGACCATATATAATCTTCTTGGTGGGGTATTCAATTGTCCCATCCCATCACTAAAGTAAATGTATAACTGAACCCGCTTAGGGAAGTGAGCTGATTCCCCCTTTCTTCTCTCCTATGTTTGACCTAAGAGATTATCATGCTAGAAGCTTTTCAAAGTTCAACCATACAATATTAGAATTTTATTGAAGTCTCCAGGGGAATAAGATAAGGGTAGGGAAAAATTTGGTGAGAAGGAAATAAGCCGACAAATACAAATATTAAGCTGTTCTTAATATTATAACTCAGATGGCATTGGGATGTTTGATAAGATTTCAGTTACAGATTTCTACATTCTTTTAAATGAGATTTACTTCTTGTCATACAGCTTTGACTCAGACTTGCACTCAGAGATTCTTGTGTTAACTCTAGTGCCTGAAATCTAGAAGGAATAGAATATTCACCCAGTTTCCCCTTTCCCTTTAGGCTTCCCCAAACTGTAGAATCAGAGCTTTTGAAGTAAATCCACCTCAGAACTAGAGTTGGGAACTCTTCTCCCATACCAAATTTAAATTCCCCTCCTGGCTAGAGACTGGTCCCTCTCTGACACCATTTATCTCACTCAGACAGCTCTCTCTGTTCTACACATGCAGTTCAAGAGATGAACTAGCTCTGTTTTTAGAACATTGGCTAGAAATACTTCTTTTGATTCCTTCATTTTGGTCCTTTGATTCTGTCTATGTTATCCTCGGCCTTTTGCCGAGTCCCCTCCTGAGCTTGGGATTGGGTGCCGCCAATAAATTTTTATGTGCTGCTGTTACTGTATTTTAAACAATTTCAATGCTTATCTATCTATCTATCTATCTATCTATCTATCTATCTATCTATCTATCTATCTATCATTCATTCATTCATTCATTCATTCATTCATTCATTCATTCATTCATTCATTCATTTATTTATTTATTTAATATGTTGCCTATTGGCCTCTGTTCACTGCTTAGTCCTTCAGGGATTGGGCGGCATAAGAAAACTAAATAATAATAATAATAATAATAATAATAATAATAATAATAATAATAATAATAATAATAATAGAAGATGTTTAGTCCCCTCTTTGGCTAGAGTAGGGTCCTTTTCTCTAAAAACCCTTTCCCTGACAACACCACAGGTTTATTCTGAAACCTTAAACACGTCTGAATCCTCTTGTTCCAAGAATTCCTTCCAATAATCCTGACAGCAGCTCTGAGTTCTAAACTCTTCCTATTTCCAGCATGATACTATTACACACAGACTCTGTGAAGAATTAACCCTTCATAGTCTGTTTTTTCCCCTGCCTCTGTATGCTCCTAGCTTTGAAGTAGCATTATACGGAATGGCATTTTTGTTTGTTATTTTCCTTAGGTCCATCACAGAGGGCAAGGACAGAGCTGAGGGGCTGGAGATTGTCCACTGTAGTGGGCTACTAGTAAGTCTACTAAGCATAGTTACACCTTCTAAGTCCATGGACATCAATAAGCTTAGAAGGATGTAACTCTGTTCAGGATTGCACTGTAACTCAGGTGGATCCCACACAGCAAATGTCATGATAAAGGAACCTGTTTTCTTTCTTCCTGTTCATATGTGTGCTGTTCAGGCTGCAATTGGAGCCCATGGAAACAATCTGGGGTGCTTTCACGCCTTCGCTCAGAGATGCTTCTCTTTTTAAAAAATTCCTTCAACACATGCATAGCTGTACAGAAATGAACTCGTGCAGCCATGCCAATCATCCCACAATACAACTGGCTGGACCTGCATAGCCGAGCATGTGCAGCATGCAAAAGAAAAAGAAAAGAAAAAGGCAGGGCAATAATGAACATGTTGCTGCAGATCGATCCTACTTGGGGGACTTTGTACCTTGTGGGATGCTCAGAGAATCTGCTGGGTGATCTGCACAGAATGCAAGGTAGGCAGATTCTCCATGGTGATGGCCAGCATGGAACTTACATTGAACAGGAGGGAGGGAGGGAAATAAAGCATCTCCTGCCTGGCCTTTCGTGCAAGAGTGGCTACAACCTGGGATTTTGCAAAAGGAACACTGGTTTAGCAATTGTTGAACATTCTGGGTTGAGGGAAATAAAATAGGGCAGACTTGTTTTGATGATGGAACCTGTGTAAGCCCCCCCCCCCGCAACAGTTTGTATTGCGCCCTACACCTCACATATCTGCCCTCTGAGGAATCCACCAGAGTGATACTTGAAAAGCCACATGGACTGACAATAATAATTGAGGTGCTCACGGGTTCAGCTCTGTGTCGCCTGCTCCCTCCCAGACACATGTGAAGTCTGGAGGTAGGGATATTTTTCAGTTTAGAGTTTAATAACCTGAATATTTTTTTGAAAAACAAACAAACCCCAAAAGCCAATATGTAGTATCAGCTTTTTTTTCGGGGGGTGGGGGTGGGTGGGGGGGTGGGGGGGTCAATTTTTTTGGGTCTAATAAACCTGAGCCCCCCAAATACCATTTTTTGTCTACCCTTAGTGGTGATGAGAGTTGCAGAATAGGATCTGGGAAAACCAGGTTCAAATCCCCACCTTCCTGTGAAATCCTGCTGAGTGGCCTTGGGCCAGTAACATCCCTTCAGCCTGATTGACTTTGCAGGATTGTTCTGAAGAGAAAATGGAAGAAAATGATATTAACTGCTCTGGGGTCAAATTGTGGAGAAAGAAAAACAGGTATAAATCATGCTTGGCAGATAAAATGTAGATGGGAAGGAAGGCGTGGGGCTGCCAGGAAGATGTAAAGAGGAAATAATGTTGGGAAAGGTATTCAGGAAAAACTTACAAGTCCTTATGAACTTCCCACTGTGTAAATGGGTCTGACCCAGCAACTGACTTAGCACAATGTAGCCAGACTTTTCCCAGGGAATGGCTTCCATAGGTAGGGAAGGTGGGGAAACTGAAGATAGGGGGAGGAGAGGATAAATGTAGGTTGATTGGTGGGTGGAAAGGAGAACAGATAGCAGAAAAAGGCGAGAGGTTCTGGGGGCTTTTAGGAAAGGACAGAGGAATTAAGATGGGAAAGAGGAAATTAGATGGGACCCACAAATAATTGAAAGTCCTCCAATTGCATACATTATCTGTAAGGTATGGAAGAACAATTGTCTGGTACCAGGGGTGTAACGAGGCAGCCCTGGGCAAACTGTAGCCCTGGGCAAAACCTGAGTTGGATGCCACCCCGCATGGGGGCCACTCCACCACGACCAAATTTTTTTTTTGCACCAGGACATTGGTGCCTGCAGGGGGTGCATCCATAACTTTGGACCCCCTGAACCAAACTGCACCAAACCTTGGGGATGCCATCATGACAGTCTCCAGATGATACCCTGAAATTTTGGTGCTGATATGTCCAAGAATGCCCTCCCTGCAAGAACATCCCAAAATTTGCCCAAGAATCTTTGTTCTGCATTGAGTTTTCTGCATTGCTGTCAATGGGGGTTGTAGGCTGGGGGGGGACATTTCTGAAGGCACAGTCTCAAAAATTTCAGGGTCTCATCAGGAGACTTCCCTAATGATACCCCCCAGGTTTGGTGCAGTTTGGTTCAGGGGGGCCAAAGTTATGGACCCTCAAAATTGTAGCCCCCATCTCCTATTAGCTCCCATTGGAAACAATGGGGGATAGGGGCACCCCCTTTGGGAGTCCATAACTTTGGACTCCCTGAACCAAACCTCACCAAACTTGCAAGGGTAGCATAAGGACAGTTTCCTGATGATATGTTGAAATTTTGGTGCCGCTAGCCTAAAAACTGCGCCCCCTTCAGGCCAAAAATGGAAAACCACTAAAATACCCAAAAACGAACCCAGCATTTTGATGCCCCCCCACAAGGTGATGCCCTGGGCAGCTGCCCACCTTGCCCAATGGGCATTACGCCAGTGTCTGGTACAATCAAATTTAAAAATAATCTTGATCAACATTTTAGGGCTTAGCCCACTTGGAGTCCTTGAGAAGACTGAAGCAACACCAGATAATATCTGAAATTAATATGTTTGTGGGTCATACAAACCATATCACTCCAACTTTGTTTCATCTACACTGGCTCCCAGTTTGCTTCTGGGGCCAATTCAAAATATTAGTATTTACATTTGAAGCCCAATATGTCTTGAGTCCACCCTGACCTGGATAGCCCAAGCTAGCCTAATCTCCATCAGATCTCAGAAGCTAAGCCAGTGGCAAGTATTTGGATGGGAGACCCCCAAGGAATACCAGGGTCTTAACAACAGGAAGGCATCCAATAGCAAACCACCTTTGAATGTATTTTGCCTTGGAAACCCTACAGGTCACCATAAATCATCTGTGACTTGACAGGGAAAAAAAGTCTTGAGTCTAGCATACTTAAAGACTGTGTACTCCCATATGAACCTACCAGACCACTATGCTCTGGGTGCTTCCACCATCTGAATTAGATGAGTGGCAACTTGAAAATAGGCCTTCTCAGTTACGTCACTGAATTTATGGAATTTCCTCCCCAGCAAGATTTATTTGTCCCCCACCCTTTACTACTGTCTGCTGCCACTGATTGAAGAGTTTCGTGCTTTATTTAGCATTCCCTCAATGACTTTCACTTACCTGTGTTGTGTTCTGTGCACACACACACACACACACACACACACACACACACACACACACACACACACACACACATGTTTTGGCTGTTTTCTGCCTTGAGAACTTTCAACTGGGTGGAAAAATGGCATAAAAATGTTTTAAATAAAATAAACTATAAAGAAAGGCCTGAATATATCTTACAAGAAGAATAGGGGGTTGAATTATAGCCAGTTATAAAAGTGCATGGATTCATTCCTTATGCTTTATTTGCACTGCAGTTCCTAGGTGATGAAACATGGCATACACCAGGGGGACATATGGGGTCAAATGTTCCCAGTGTGCAGCCATTTAGCCACGTGGGGGGGGTGGTGGAAAATCACCCCACACCCCTCCTCCTTCCCCCCGGGTCCATACACTGACTTCAAGACCTGGTGCAAAAAAAAATTGGTTGTGGTGGGGGAGGATGGCCACCCAAACAGAGGGGGGGGGGCAGATTTTGTACCAGCTACATTTTCCCTAGATACGCCTCTGCATATACCCTTCTTCCCAAACCCAACATTTAAAAACATTTTTATCATTACTGAAGTTGCATGGCTCAACTCCATATGAAATGCTGCTTTCCTGTACAAATACGTTTTATTCAAGCATAGATCCACATTTCAGTAAAGCGGTTCTGTCCTCCTTGTCTGTACTACTTGAAATGGCAGGTAAAGGACTACTGGGGCAAAACTTCAATGGAGAATTGAAGATATTGCAGTGTATAAAGGAATGGTCTCAGATCAGCTGAAGGTTAAAGGGCACCCCCCCCCCCGGGCTGGATTTTGTGCAGTGCCAGTGAAAGATTCTGCTTCTGTGGAGGCTTATCTGGGGAATTCAGATTAGCCTGTACACTCCCACACACGCCAGCTGGGTGACCTTGGGCTAGTCACAGCTTCTCAGAGCTCTCTCAGCCCCACCCACCTCACAGGGAAGGGCAAGGAGATTGTAAGCCCCTTTGAGTCTCCTGCAGGAGAGAAAAGGGGGATATAAATCCAAACTACTCCTCCTCCTCCTCCTCCTCCTCCTCCTCCTCCTCCTCCTCCTCCTTCTTCTTCTTCTTCTTCTTCTTCTTCTTCTTCTTCTTCTTCTTCTTCTTCTTCTTCTTCTTCTTCTTCTTCTTCTCTCTTGCCCAATTAGCTGCCCATGAATCTTGAAAAGGGGATGCCAAGGGTTGGGAATGGAGTTGCCACCAACCTGGAGAAAAAATGTTTTGGTTCTTTAATGTCGGCTTAAAATGTGGAAATGGGCAGCTGAAGCTTTCATGGCAGAGGTAACTAACATCCCATTACATCTCTCTTCAAGAGGAAGGGCATTTTTTTTCTCCAGGTTGTTGGGCAACCCGAGAGTTGCACTGCAAATCCCCTCACTTAGAAAACCCACATGCCTGTGGAAAAATAGGCCAGAATCCTAGTCCTGGATAGGTTGGCTTTCCAAAGGCAGGGAATGTTTTACATCAGCCTCCTCTGTTAACAGGAGAAAAAAATCCATCAAATATATAGCTTTCCACAGTAACGAATGCATCAGGCCTGAATCTCATCTCAGTCATAACACTGTAAATTGGTCCAAGTCAGATTTACACTGGTATCAGCCACAACTGCCTTTGGTATCCCTCCTCATTCCTGTTACCCTTTATCAGCATCACACACTAGATTGGATTATTCCACTCCGCCCGCCCTGCCCCCCCCCATTCCTTTTTGCATTGTGACAGTAGACTGGAGCATAGGTAGTCGTTCTCTAATTTACCTTTTGCTGATTTATCACCTCACTAATGATACAATAGATTTTCCCATTAGTTTATTATTATTATTTATTATTTGTATTGGTATTTTTCTGAAAGAAAATGAAAACAAAGTAGAATTCTGTCCTGGCTGCAGAGGCAGAGTATTATTTTCAAGAGATCGGCAAAGCTGCACTGAATGGATAGTTTCCATGTTACTGGTGTTCAATCAGCGGCATTTGTCTTTTTGTATCCCAGAGCAATAGCATAACTCTAATATTGACCTTAACTCCAGCCCTTTGTTTCTCACCCTAACAGCCAAAAGCATTAAAAATGCGTGTTTACTTAATTTGTCCTGGCATGCAGTGTAATTACAAGCCGTTTGTTTTCTCTCTTGTAAAATATGGGCTAGAGAGGGAATAAAGTAATGTGGAAAATTAACATTGTGATGTACTGTATAGTGGAATAACACTAAAAACACTTAGCAGTGTTAGTACTGGAGGTGCTATTTGTGTCGTGTGCAAGAGCAATAAGGCACTAAATGCCTCTTTCTCAACTATATTTGCATGATTTTCAACTGCAGTAAAATTAATCTGATCTGCCTCCAAGTACAAATAGAAAAGGAAGAGAAGGGGAGATGAAGGAATGGGAGAGTCACACTCCTGTGAAGACGTTAGTAATTTCCTCCTTGGGAAGCCAAGTCAACTGGAGTGGGGAAATGGTGCTATAGATTTGGTGTGAATCTGAGACTGGAGCTTATCAATGGTGGGGTTTAGCTAAGAAGCAGAAAAGAATTGCTATCACAGTTGATCTTACCAGGCAGCATAGTCCTCCAATCCCAAGAAAGCTACCCATAACACCAACATGTTTTTCATGTTTTGTCCCCTAGATGGCTGGTTGTGAATCTTGCACATGAAGATTTCGCATGTCTGGTGGCTGCAGGGTTTGTGTATCCAGAGGATGAATTTGTAGTTGGCTTATACTTACTATTTTAGTGTGGTGCTTTCATCTCTGTTTTATTGTTTGGTTTATTGTTGTATTTTGTACTAGTTTTAGAAGCCCATTTTTATGCAGAAGACCCGGGGGGGGGGGGTATAAACTTTACTTAAACCTTTAAATAGATTAAAAATCTATCATTCCTCTTTACATTTTTTTGCAGTGAATTTCTGTCTTCTCTTTTCCTCCTGTTTTAAAATCAAGCATAGCTACAGGCATGGCCAGAAGGGTGTTATTACATTACCAAATCATTATCTTCATGCAAACAGTTGGAAGCAGTAACCACAGGAAGAAGGCAGAATTTATGCTGGGCAGAATTAACTGTTGTAGTACTGCTCCCTGTAGACACTGGCATCTGAGCCCATCTTCTGTGCTTCTGCCTTCTGCTGTTCTCTTCAGACTAGCTGAGATCATTGGGGAGATAAGGAATCAATACATCTGGCCTCCTTTCCATTATAAAACCATGTGGGCACAATCCAACACTGTCTCCAAATGAACATCGACATGAAACTGCCTTATACTGAATCGGACCATAAGTTCCTCATGGTCATTATTGTCTACTCAGATGGACAATGCCTGTCCAATGCTTGGTCTTTCACATGTCATATTGCCTAGTTCTTTTAACCAGAGATGCTAAGGACTGAACTTGAGACCTTCTACATACAAAGCAGATGCTGTACCACTGAGCCACAGCCCCTTCCCAGTGAATTACTCTTCCTTCTGGACTGATGTGTGAAGCAATCTCTATTGAAGGCTAAGTGCCAGCTAACCTGGTTTCCATCAGCTAGTAGTTGCAATGGGCATATATCATGAAGACCCACTGAATTGTCCTTTTCCACACACGTTACATTCAAGTGAGCGAATACTAACTTCTGCTCATGGTTTCATATGGTTGAAAAACAATTGATCCTAGAACCACTGATGTTCCATTGCACTCACTAGGAATTAGTCTGGGGGTACTTGAATGCAAATGATATGAGAACTGAAACTCAACAGATAAATGCTATAACAAGACCATTCTCCCCATTTAATCCTGAAAACTTTAATCATGTAGCAGTATGAACTATATACTTGTTGTGTGTTTGTCTTAAATCCAAGCTCTTAAAATGAATATAAAGATAACAAAGATTCTAGTGCTAAGAAACTTAATTTCAACAGCAGAGAGACAACAGAGGAAAAGATAAGAAACAGGAGAGATGTGAGGGAAAGAAAACGACAGAATGAAGAGAGAAATGGGAGAGGCCAAAATAAAAAGGAATGATTGGGAATTAATGCAGTTACAAATACTTAGGCCTATTATGCACATGTGGTCTGCCCTACGATGAGTGTATATTCCCTACAGGGCTGATTTCCAGATGCACACAGGTTTAATCCACCCCTGCAGTCAGGTGTGGCAGATCCCAAAAGCACTGCATTTCTGAAGAGCAGAGAAAGCTTGAATTTCCCCCCTTGCTCCAGAGAGAAACCAGGAGATGGCTGCATTCCATCATCTTCAGTTCTTCTTTGTTCCCCCCCCCCGCCTTCCCGCATCAGAGTTCCATTTGAAAGTGATCAAAAGGCTTTTTTTGTTTAAATGCCAGCATTCTATTGATTTAACAATATATTTTGCAAACAAAGCAATGAAGCACTCCCCCCCCCCCCACTATTGCTCCCCTGTGGCTCCCCTGATTCCTTGGCCTGCTGCTTTCTTTTTTTGGCTGGCAACCCCCTGATGGGAGAAGGCCCCCCAAGAAATCCGTACACCCTTTCTTTTTTGTGGGTGGGTGGGGTGGGTGTGGGAGATTTTAGATTGTCTGGGTTTTTAGAAAGTGGTTTTTAGAATGGGATTTTACTGTGTTTTTAGAATGTGGGTTTATTGTGTTTTTAGAATGGGGGTTTATTGTGTTTTGTTGTGTTTTTACTTTCATGATTTTAATGTTGCGTGTTTTACTGTAACCTGCCCTTAGACTGTGGTAAAGAGTGAATAATAAATTTAAATAGAAATAGAAATATTATTACCTAAAAAGCCTATGCATTATGAACAGGCTGCTCTTTGTCTGAGTAAAATGGCTGTATCCAAACTGGCTGGAGTGTGGGGGTAGAGTAGGGATATGGGAGGCACCTTTGGCATAATAGCACTTTGTAACTTCCAAGGAAAACCCAGAGGTAACATCCTGCCTCTCTAGGACTCAACAGAAACTCTAGTTTCCAACAGTTCCTAGAAAGGCATGGTATCACTTCCAGGTTTTCCCCAGAAGTAATGTACACTGTCATCGATGGTGATTTTTTTATTATTATTATTATTTTATTATTATTTATTAAACTTGCTATACCGCCCTATCCCCGGAGGGATATGGTGGGTACCAGTTGGAGGTCTGTTGCCATAGTGGAGGTCTGGCAACTCGCTCAAAAGGGCAGAGTGGCCTGGACTTTTTCCAAGGTTTGAGGACCCATAATACAAGTAAAAAAGGACAACATATAAAAACAAAATAAGCCACAAAAATGATACATAATTTGGTTTTTTTAAATTAGCAGATGCTTTTCAAGTGTTTTGAGGCTTCATAAGGCTCAGACCATATGGCTCCATTGGTCCCCTGCTGCTTGGCCCTGTAAAAGACATGTTACAAAAATGTTTTATGGAAATGCAGAGGAGTGTCTAAAGGCACATGAAGAACAAAACTCTCCAAAGATTAGTAGGCCTGGATTTAGTCAATGCTTGGATGGAAGGTAGGATTGCCAACCTCCAGGTGGTGCCTGAAGGTCTCCTCAAATAACAGCTGATCTCCAGATTACAGACATCAGTTCCCTTGGAGAAAATGGCTGCTTTGGAGGATGGACTCTATGGCATTATACCCTGCTGGTATCCCTTTCCTCCCCAAACCCTGCCCTCCAAAGAAGAAGAAGAAGTGGTGTTTGGATTTATATCCCCCCTTTCTCTCCTGTAGGAGACTCAAAGGGGCTTACAATCTCCTTGCCCTTCCTCCCTCACAACAAACACCCTGTGAGGTAGGTGAGGCTGAGAGAGCTGCAGAAAGCTGTGACTAGCCCAAGGTCACCCAGCTGGCATGTGTGGGAGTGCACAGGCAAATCTGAATTCCCCAGATAAGTCTTCACAGTTCAAGTGGCAGAGCAGGGAAACCCGGTTTCTCCAGATTAGAATACACCTGTTCTTAACCACTATGCCACTGCTGGCCTCTCCATCCCCAAATCTCCAGAAATTTCCTAACTCAGTTGGCAAACCTAACCATTAGGTTGCTTCTTTGTAACTCCATGTGTGATGTACTCCATGTGTGATGACCAGATAAATAAGATTTTAAAAAAATATTGAGGAACAAAGTGCAGTGCAAAAACACCAAAGACAACAACAAAACAAAAAATATTCATAGGAGCAGGACAGGAGCAGGACAGTGACAGGATTGGGTAAGCTGACCTGCACTACGGTTGGTGGAGCAACCAGCTGACTAAAAGAGGGAGGAGGTATTCCTCTGAAAGGGAAAAGATTGAACATTTTTGGAATTGGATTACTGCATGTAAACATCAAGTTCCTTTGCTGTGTGTGAAAATCTACCTTGAGAAGATTTCAGTCAGAAAGTAAATCCGATCTAATATATGGTGTGTGCCAGCGAATGCTGAGAGCAGAAATATGCATACAAAAGAACTGGAAGTTTATTTATTGGTCTAGGTAAAGGAGGAATAGTAGAGAGAGACTTTCCACAGTGACCATAAATAAAAGGTGTGGGGAATACATGTTCTGGGAGATGGAAGAATTCCTAAGCCAGTTACAAGGAGAATTATACTCAAAGGAGAATGTCTGGTGTTAGTGATCTACTGAAGTTACCTCATGAGAGAGATTTCTGTGGGGTGGGTGTCTAACAGTGGGGAGGCTGTGGGCACTAAGAGAAAGGGTACCAGCCTATTAGAACTCGGAGTCTTTTTGAATCAGTAACATTTAATAATAACTCAAGACAAAACTGCACCTTCATATAAAATATAACAACTAAAAACTGAGAAACCTAGAAAGCTTGGTAAAATTCTGTGCCTGTAACAGAAACCTAAAATTGTACATAGTTTATTCCTTCCTTATTTCCATCTGTTGCCTGGTGTAGGGGAGGAAATATTTAAATGCTCCTTTCAAACCTCAAGGGACGGAAAGTATTTCTTCCCTGAACAATTGAACCGGGATCATATATACCGGGGCTATTTTATCTCAGTTTCTGCCTACACATGGCTCCCTGCTTCTCCCCAGGAGCAGATCTAGGACCAGTAGGAAATGCTCTAGTTTACTCTGCACGAGCTGGACTTCTGAATTTACTTCGGAAGCATGTCTGAGCATGCCCAATGTACCACATTCTGATTGACTGTTTTTGAGTGGCAGCTTGAATGGTGGGGAGATCAGGCAGCTGAGAGGGAAAACAAACTTGTGTGCTCTCAATTGGTGTTTTCTTCATGCGGAGTTTCTGAATCTTCCATGACCACCTCTGTAGTTTGGTGTTTGAGTTCTTCATGATTTGCAGTCATTGTAGGGATGAGTGGTCTGTTAGGAGAGTAACAGACCCAAAAGGAAAAACGTGGGAAAATCTGCCTTACAGTGATAAAAAAGTATAGACTGGCGGCGGTCGCCATGATACGTTTGCCACCTTTTTAATGAGAATTTTTATTTATTTTACACATCTAAATAGCACATACACAGAAAGATGAAGAAAAGATCCCAATCTAGTCCCCCTCCCCTTATAATAATACTAAATGAAAAGAAAAAACACACATACACAAACACGTACACATATATATAGTGGCTTCCAGCTACCTCACTAAGGATCCAAGCATAAATGTAACTCCTTGCTTATAATTCATATCTACTTTTTTCACTTTTAGTTCTTCTTATAAAGTTGTCTTAATCCAACACGCTGTTTTCATTTAAGTCTCGAATCTTGCCATTGTTTCTCTATTTGTATATGTTTTCAATAAGTAGTGCGCAAAGGATTTCCAGTTTTTCAGAAAATTATCCATATTCTTGTCCCTTATAACTGCTGCCAGCCTTGCCATCTATGTATACTCTGTGACTCAAGATCCAGTCTTGTTTGGTTGGAATTTTGTTGTCCCTACATTTGTATGCATGTAAAATCCTTGCTGCAGTTGTCATAAACATAAAAAGTGTACTATATTGATCAGGAATATTTGCCCCCATCAACTCCAACAGAAATGCCTCAGGGTTTTTTTAATTGTTATTTTCAAAATCTTTTGCATTTCTTTTAAAATCATAACCCAAAACAATTTTGCCTGTTTACATGTTCACCACATATGAGAAAAGAACCATCCTGTTGTTAACATTTCCAGCATTTGTCTGATATTTCCTTATACATTTTAGATAATGTTTGGTGTTAAATATCATCTATACTTGATCTTATAATAATTTTCTTTCAAGTTATAACAAGCTGTAAATATCAAATCTTTTTTCCCATAATCTTTCCCATTGTTCCATTTGCACGCTTCTCCCAACATTTTTAGCCTATTTTACCATCACTGATTTTACTCCCTCTTCCTCAGTAACTATGTTTGCCACCTTGAGTCCTATTTGTGAAGTTCCCGGAGATCTGGAGATCTGGGAAGGGTAGAATTTGGAGAAGGAAGGAAGCTCAGAAGAGTTGTAATGCCATGAAATCCACCCTCCAAAGCTGTCATGTGTACCAAGAAAATTGATCTCTGTATTTTGAAGATCACTTGTAATTCTGGGACAACTCCAGGACCTCTTCCGCACACACAAAATAATGCGTTTTCAAACCACTTTCACAACTGTTTGCAAGTGGATTTTGCTATTCCACACAGCTTTAAAGAGCACTGAAAGTAGTTTGAAAGTGCATTATTTTGCATGTGCGGAATGAGCCCAAGTCCCACTTGATCATTGGCAATCCTAGCTCCAGGAGGGAAGAAAGGTGGGATATGAAAATAATGAATACATCTTAGTGTAAATGAGATGCATCACTCAAGAAACGTGTCAGGATTCAAGCTTTATAATATTTGCGGCTTGTATTTCCTCCCAGTATTTTTCAGGGTAGCATGACTGACCCTGTTGCTTTGTGGACTTTTCCTGGTGTCATTTTCCAGCTAGTATTTTTCTGAGGTTGAGCATTAAATGTAAATGTTTGCTAAGTGTTTTACACAGGTGCTATATTTCTATGTGTAAGTAAAATGCAGTTCCTTTCCCTGTGCAGACTGGTGTTTTATATATATATGTTTTGTCTGTAGTAGCAAGGTGGAGTAAATATGAATGCAAAAAGACAGCCTTTAAGAAGAAATACTGCCCTTTCTCACTCTCTCTCCTTCTCTCTTCTGGCTGGAGGTAGGAAAGTCATTAGATTAACCTCTCTTGACAGGTCAGGCTCAGCAAATATTCTTAAAAATAACTCTTACAGTAATTTATGACCTTTTGGGAGCATAATCAATAGTGCTAAGACGAGAGGCAGCCAGACTGTGCTTCCTGATAGGAGAAAGTTTCTTGTCTTGGTAATGTTTGCATTCTGTCTGGCAGGCAGCCTCGTTGCATACAAGCAGTGATATCATAGCCCTTCTCCTTCATCAGATTTGGAGACATACATTTTTATTGTCAATGTACTACTGTCTCCTCTGGTATTTCATCCAGTATCTGATTCCAGAACAAACTGGTGTGCAAATGTGATTGCAAAGCAAGAAGCAGCTGAACAGACCAGTGGCCACAAGCGCTATTGTTTTCCCTTTGGCTCAGTCAGTACAGAGAAATTCTCACAGCCTGTTAGGCCATTGGTCTCCTTTTTATTCCAAAACAAACTCGGGGAAGAAATGAAGAGAATTGCCCAGTAAATAGTTTAATATTATTTGAGAAGAGCCCTTGCTTGAATGGTCGGTGTACAGCATTCTAATACTTGATGGCCCACAGTTCCCAGTTCTCACTGCTTTTTTCTTTTTAATGAAGTACTGAGACTTCTGTTCCGAAGCCCCCTGTACTTTTTCAACAAGGCTTTGCTTTCAGTTCCCCTTTATTTAGTTTATTTCATGGGCCATTGCTTATTCATTTCGGTTTCCGCACAGCCAAGGGAGAGACCCTGCATCGGCATTAATCATGCCGATGCAGGCTATGGGGCCGTTTGCACAAACGGCCCCATGGGATGTGCAGCTGTGGGAGCAAGCGCCGCACAGCTGCATATTCCCCTCCCCGGCCCCAAACGTCTCGTTATCTTCTGCTGGCAGCCACGTCACTCTATCGTCACTCTGAGGAGGGAAGGGGACACGCCCCCATGACCACAGTGACAGCTGAAGCACCGGAGGCCAGGGGGCGTCTCCCCTTCCCTCCTCAGAGCGACGATAGAGCGACGCGGCTGCCACCAGAAGGTAATGGGGCATTTGGGGCTGGGGAGGGGAGGGGAAAACGCCAGCTTCCACACGCTGCTGTTCACATGGCAGCAGATGGAAGCCGGCGTTTGCAGGAAAACTCGCTCCCCAAGCGAGTATTGAATACACCGTTTTGGCGGGCACAGAGCGCTGCTGCATCGATTTGGCAGCGGTGCCTGTGCAAAGGGTCCCCACCAAAACGGTGTTTTACCGGGCTGAAGCTGTTGCTTTCAGCCCGCGCAGAAACCGCCTTAGATATTTATAATTCTGCTTTTCTCACTAATAGCTTGCAACATTGTCCCCCCCCCCACTCATTCATTTTATTCTTACAGCAACCACAACTCCATGTGGACTGAGAGTGAATGGCTGGTCCAAGCAGGCTTCCATGGCAGAGTGGGGATTTGAACTTGGGTCTCCCAAATCCAAGCCCAACACTCTAGCCACTTACAGCCCCAACTAAAGAGGAGGGGGTCCCAAACCCACCCATAGGAGTGGCACATGGCTGCCCTGGCAAATAGGCCTTCCCTTGACACTTACCCAAGCAGAGGGGGGAAACCGCTGCTGTGCAGTCGCTGCCCTCCCTGGTGGCACAATGTGGTACAGGACACTGCAGCAGTGTCCCTGCACCTCCACTGCCACTGCCAGTACAGCAGGAGTGGTCTGGGGGCATGACTGTGGGAGTTAGCTCCCTCCCAGCCATTTGGCACGCTATGCTGGCAGGCTGGAATTTACAGGTAGCATAAGTCTATGAAAGTCAATAGGAGCTTCTCAGCAGCAGGGAGGCTTCCATGCCTGTGCAGCCTCCCTGCACCACAAGGAAGCCCCTTTGGGAGCTGCTTGGTGGGGCGGACACAGCGCTGTGGCTAGCTGCCTGGACTTGTGGATGGGGCTGCTTCTCTATTTTGCCTCCAGGCTTTAGCCATCCCTGCTGTTGGGTGTCTCTGTGTTGTCCTTTTTCAATCACCTTCCCTGCCAGTACCAAAAAAAGTTTATCCAAATGCCCTGCATAGGCTTTCCTGAAAGTTTCACTTTTTCATTTACCCCACCTTTCTTTCTCTTTTCTGCCTTTCTTTTCTGCCTTTCTTTTTTCATTCTGCAGCTTCTCTAATCATGCTGCTGTAGCTTCACAAACATCCCCCTTAAAAAAGCAAAAAAAAAAAGGTAAAATGACGCATGCACAAGATGGCTAGGCAGAACTAGCCTTATTCATCTACATTTTACAGTGAAAGAGCAAATGATGAGGCACAAGCAGAGGAAACCTCCATGGGGAATTGTCATGAAGAATTTGCTGCGACTCGCAAAATCATGGACACCACTATGAAACTGACAAGAGCTCCGTGCAGCAGTCAGGAAAAACAAATGGGGGAACACAAATGTCAAATGGATATTGTTATAATGTTCTAAAGATGTTATATTTATGCAGTGCAGAATCCACCTATGTAGATATAGATCTGGGTCGCTCCCCACTCACCATTAGCCGCGGGGTTTTCTCTTGTTCAGACGCGGGGAGCCAGGACGTTCCCCACATCCCCAGCGTCCACTGCGCGGCTGCGCAGAAATTGCCACTCTTCCTCCTCCCTGGCGCGCGTCAAATCTGCTCTTCAAAAAACAGCAACATTTTCCCAAACCCCGCGCTTGGCGCGGGGTGGTGGGGTGGTGGGGAACCCGGAAGATGACGCGCGGTTGATTCGCTGGGGCGCAGAGCTTTCTGGCCAATCAGGGGAAAGAATCCTCCATTTTGTTTGGGGAGGGCGTCACCGTCAGTGCGCAGAATGAAGCCACATGAAGACGTTGAGACGTGTGCACAACGTGACGTGACGATATTGTTCCCTTTGTTCGCGGTTTATTGCTGCAAATTCACAGTGAATTTAGTTTGCGAATTCACACAGCGAGGTGCTGCAGACCAGACCAGACGAGTAGTCGGTGGCGGCGGCAAGAACTGATTTTCACTTTATTTTTATGCTGACGTCAGCATGTGCAGACGTCTCAAACAAATGCTTCCAAAGCTTCCAGCGCGTTTCTGATGACGTGCAGACATCCGAGCCTATCAAAAACGACCTCGTCCCAGCCAATGAAAATGGAGGCCCGCCCTCCCTCCATGACGCACACCTTTGCCAGCCAATGAAAACGCTTCATTGCCTCTATTCCCACGAAACTCCCGTTCTTGGCTGCCCGCGTTAGCTCCTTAATGGCAAATGAGTGGGGAGCAAATAGTCTCCGTGGTCATAAGCTGCGGAGGCTTTTCGGCGCGGGGACGCTGCGGAGTTGCACACGAAGAGGTAAGTGGGGAGCGACCCAGATTGGTCACATTTATATGTTCGCAGAGTTATGTGGAGAAAAGCACACATTATTTCAGCACACTTGCATTGGATTTGGCCAAGGTATTCATTATTTTGGTGAGAGGATGTGATTTGAATGAACCGAAAAGAGATTTACTTTCTTGTACTCGGGCTACTGCCTGTTTAATAAGTTTGGGTTTTTTTTCTTTATTTTGATACATGCATACAGGTGCATTATTTATGCTCATCAAAGTGAGCAAACATTAAAATTACATTGTTGAATTGCAAACTTTCTTCTCCATTTCTTTCTCTGTTATTCTACAATTGCATGTACATCTCAGAAAATGCTTTATTTACTAGCCATACAGGAACTTGAGGGATGTTATGTTTGCCAGTAGGGACTCTATACCTTGTAAAATATTGAATGGCCTTTCATTTTAGAAACAGAGAAAAATACATGTAATTGAACCAGGCATACTTTAACTAACTTTCATATTCTATTATCATAAATATTCTTTCTTCTTCTACAGTATGTCGCCAGGTGTCTTAGGATAGATTTTGTTCCTAATTAACATTAACAAAGTAAACTGGATGTTTCTGAATAACAAATGTTCTCAATAACTTTTAAAGAATACAATTAATTTGGAATCAAGGCTTGTCAGCTATTGTAATGTCGTTTATACTGCCTATAGGACCACAGTATTTTCATTGACAAATAAATATTCTGCTATTTTAGGAATTAGAAAACTGACTAATTGTTGAAGTCACAGCTGTTGGCATGGGCCACAATTCAGCAGGTGTTAATTAAAACTAACTTCCATTGAAGTCAATGGCATTTTCCATACTGTCCTAGGCATAGTTACAAACTTCTAAGCCCATTAACTTCAATGGATTTAGAGAGGCACAACTCTGTTTCTGATTGGACTGTTAATCTAGCCATGGCTACAGCTGAAATCTTATGAACCCCTACTGGAACATAAGCCTCAACAGGAGTTATTTCCAAGTGAGTACATAGAGCTGTGCTGCTAATCCTATCCCTCTGATTTTAATTGGATGACCTTTGCTGCTCTATGTCTTCATATGACTGATTTTTGTGCATTTTGGTGCACTTCATGAAAAAGACTGAAGATACATTCATTTTTCTCAAAATCAGTCAAAACCCTTTATCTTCATAAAAATATTTGCCAAGTATGAAACAGACTATTACTATTTTTCATACTGTTTGATAGTGTTGGTGATTAAGATGCAGAACTATGACATAACCTTTTGTTGCACATATTTAGTTCCATCATGTCCACAGACATCTGGCTCATCTATTACTAACATTTACCATGCGGACTGAAGCATGTCCACATTTTAATGAATCAGTGATCTTATCGTCATACGAATATATCATATGGTTAGTGACTTGATTAGGCCAATGGTAACTACTAACAGAAACATAACTGGATGTAAACATAACATGATGCTTGACCTGGAGCTACTGATGAGAATGGCAACCCATAGATTTCTTCCTCTTATTCCCATATGATCTAGTTCAACTTCCCAGGTTGCCCACACCCTCTCTTCAACCTTGACTGAAAGATGGCGGTAAAACACAGAAAAACTAACAGTCAGAATAAATGCTACAGAAGAATGACATCACAGGATTGCCATTTTTGGCTATGTTTGATTCAAAGACAATATAAGGTTGGATTCAGCAAAAGAGGAACTTTTTTGCCAATTTGCGCCGCCCCCCCGCCACTGTGGACCCCCAATCCATATCATGTGCTGTTCCAGAGAATCCCTTATACTCTAGAAATACCCTTTGGGGGAATTTAGGGGATTGAGCTGGAAAGGTGGGAAAGTTCTCTTCCACTTATACAAGTGGTTTCATAGTGGAAAGTTACAACTTGATCCAAACCATATACTATGTAGTGTTGGCCGGAGGGTTCAATTCAATACAGGTTCTTTAATGAACTCAACTGATTGGGTCTACATCCATGATTTCAAGTGCTGGGTAATCAGTTTAGTCTGAAGCATATGAATGTGTCATGAACCGTATTATGCAGCCAGACACTTCATTCTTGTGTCTTGAGAGTCAATATGCGCATAATATTCTCTCTAAACAGAATTCTCATCTATCCAGTTTCAGAGATCTCTGAATCCCTTTTTAATTATTAAGGATATATGGCATCTATACTCCCAGCCTTATTACAATATAGAGAAATATTAATTTTGACCCTTTTAAATATAAATATTACACATGAGTGTTACAAAACAATTAATAATAACACTAGTTTATGTGTTTCTGTAAATGTTTTCGCTTTTTGTGATCATCGTAAGAGTTATGATAACACTGCACTCCAGAGATCTGGATATTCTGTCCTGAGTAACATTATTTTTGTCTACCAGGACAATTTACTCTAAAGCTTTGTAGTTATTCTTGAGGAGAACAGGAACAGAATATAGTCATACTGTCATTGCTGTAAATGGGGAGAAATGTTTTTGAGATCTAGTTTGTTTTAGACAATGTTCTTTTCTTTCCCTAAGACTGCAGTACAAATGAAAGGATAAATAATTGTAAGTGTAAGCTACAATACTTGCTAGAGCTATCTGAGATCAAATGAAAGTAGTAATATCAAATGCAAGTCAGTAAGAAAAACCAAAATACATCCTGTGAATGTAAAGAGATACAACTGATCAATCCCCTATGGTGCCGCCTGGTCTTACTGAGGCTGTGGTTCTAGCAAGGTCAACTATTAGATCCAACAGCCTTGATCACAGTTTATATAAAGTCATTTGCTTGTAGTGCAATATATCTAATTTGTACCCTTACCTACACCCCAGGACATTTATGAGGGATTAAATGGTAACAGGAACAAAAGTACATATCTAAAAGGGGTAGGAGAATATTCTGCGGTGCAACCAAAATAGATAATCTTGCAAGTTCTGGTCAAGGGTTTTACTGATATGTGAAAATCATAGTGAGGTGAATTCTCAAGCCACAACTCAGCAGGGATCTTGAGCATCACTGTTGTGAGATTGCTTAGGGCCAGCTATACTATAAAAGAGTCTTGCTCTGTGGGCTCTGTAAGCTGTATCAGGACAAGGCTGTTATTTTGAGGAAGGCAAGGGAAAATGCTAATTATTGCCCCATTAGACAAGCACAATTGTGCATAAAATCAATTCTGCTGCTAAATCTCTAGAAAACAATGGGCTAGGAGGCGATATAGCATTAAGCCAGTTATACATTCTAATATAGTGAAAGTGTTTTGAAATATATTCTGTGCCCTGAAGTCAAATGCTTTGGGATGCACCAAATATATGGTGTAAAGCCAAGCCTGTCCTGCTGGACTCCTCTACCAAAACAGCCACACACCAGGCCTGAAGATGACAGTGAAACAGCCCTAGGAGAAGGCATGGCAGGCTAGGGTGATGGCGGAGGGTGTGGCTGCCACATCAATTTCCAGCTCTTCAGGCTGGCGGTGGGAAGAGCTGTGGCCTTTAGCACCATGGGGCCACCAATCAGAACTCAGCCTGGGACCCAACGAGAGTGCTTGGTCTGGTTTGGGAAGGATATGGGCATCTTTACCTGAATGGGTGCAGCCATAGCTTTTGGGGTCATGGCAGGAAAAAGCCTCCTGAGAGGAATAGGGAGGTAGGGCTGAAACCAGCACCTGCATTTAAAAAGCAAGAGAAATGGCTTGGGAGTCGGGGCAGGCTGGGACTCCATTCCCATTTTTGGAGCATGAGGTAGAAGAAATCCCCAAATGCTGGGGTCTGCCCCTTTTAGAGTGGGGGAATTAGTGAAGGGCAGACCTTTCATAAGAGAGGTTGGGCAAGCTTGGAATCTTGATTGCCAAAGTTTATAAAGAGTTGTTTTAGCAAGAAATCTGCAGGAGAACTTGTTTAACATGCTTTATTAAAAGGGAAATAGTAAAAATAGAAGCACACAATAATCAAAGTATCAGAGCACACACACAGGCCTTGGATATAGAGAGAGTTGAATGGATAGGTTTAGAAAAGCAGAGGAATTTGTGGGGAAGGGTTATATTACTTGGAGCAGAATGGTCCAATGAACAAAGTCTAGCAACCTGCACTAGGTTCTGGCAGAAGAGGGAACAATGCATTGGGGACAGTATCAACAGACAGAGAGGTGTCCAGAGATACTGAACACTGAGTGTTCAGGGAGGCAGCTACTTATAGGGAGAAATGGGCTCTCATGGTGATGAAGAGTAACCCTGAATATTGAAATGGTATAGAACTCCGAAACAGTTGGCATATATGATAAAGGAGTTTAGTCCAAAATGTTGGAATTGTGGAGATAAAAATGAAATATATATACATATGTGGTTGGAATGTAAAGACGTTAAATGATTTTGAAATCAGATGATAGAATATATAGAGAAGTATGCTAAGATTAAGATATTGGTAAATGAAGATTTATTATTCATGGGGGTATTCTATATATATAAAAAGCTAACCATTCGTTTGTTGGTCTTGCCCTTACTTGAAAACAATAGCTGGATGGATAAAGCAGCCCCAAATTTTCACATATGGCGATCCCTCCCCTGTTGCTTGGGCAGGTAGTGAGATGTCCGGACCTTCAAATTGCCAAAAGTCCATACCTAAGCCAGGTAAAATGTCTTTTTCCTGGCGCACCAGGCCATGAAGCTGGCTGTGTTTAACTGTCACGCTTAGAATGTTCGTGCAGCCTGTCTGTGGCCTGAGGGCTTGGTATGAGGGCTTAGAATGTTAGAATTAAATAGGTAATACTGTTAGGTAATACGAGTGGAAGTGAAACACATACACACTTTGCCGTGTGAGACGTCAGGTGGGGTTCCCCCCTACACACATATGCACCCAATACTACCACACAACACACATACTCTCATACACATCCACTTCATCCTCACACACCTCACTCTGCCCTCCCTCACATCCAACCACCACCTACCCACTTCCTCACCCATATTCGCCACAGCTCTCTTTTACTAAAAGCAAGCTGAAGTTTGCCTTTTTCTTATAAGAAAATCTGCGGGGTGGGGGCAAACCAACACTACTGGCTCTGCTTCTTTTGCACGTGGCCCTTTAAACACCCAGGGAGCTGGCCTCAATCTGAGCGCCTCACCACCCTGCCTCTGCTGCCTGACTGGGATAACCTGCTTGCCCCAGTTCTGCCTTACCCAAGCCAGGACTGTGCGTGTCAACCAGCCTCATGGACAGCGGGATTTGCACTCTGGACAGTTCTGTTGTGGAATGGAAAGGGTTACCTTATACTAAAAACCAAGACAGCACCATATAATAATGTGAATTGAAAAGGGGAAAAGGGATTCCATTTGACCACCCCAGAAGAAGAAGAAGAAGAAGAAGAAGAAGAAGAAGAAGAAGAAGAAGAAGAAGAAGAAGAAGAAGAAGAAGAAGAAGAAGAAGAAGAAAGTAGTAGTAGTGGTGGTGGTGGTGGTGGTGGTGGTGGTGGTGGTGGTGGTAGTAGTAGTAGTAGTAGTAGTAGTAGTAGTAGTAGTAGTAGTAGTAGTTTGGATTTATATCCCCCCTTTCTCTCCTGTAGGAGACTCAAAGGGGCTTACAACCTCCTTGCCCTTCACCCCTCACAACAAACACCCTGAGAGGTGGGTGGGGCTGAGAGAGCTCAGAAGAACTGTGACTAGCCCAAGGTCACACAACTGGTGTGTGTGGGAGTGCACAGGCTAATCTGAATTCCCCAGAAAAGCCTCCACAACTCAAGCTGCAGAGCTGGGAATCAAACCCGGTTCCTCCAGCTCAGAGTGTACCTGCTCTTAGCCACTATGCCACTGCTGCTCCCAAAAGGCTATGCTGGGGATCATTGGACCTGCATGGACATCTGTATGGGTTGCGGACTGTGATGAGAAGGACAATTGCCACAGCAACGCATGGCCGGGCCCCGCTAGTAGATTATAAAATACTAGAACAATGAAGAAAAACATTTTATAAAATGATAAGAGCAGCCCACGCAGTAATTGCGTTGGGATGGAAAAATAAAAAGCAATGGACAGTACAGAAATGGTTGGGATATATATATATGGGATCAAATACAATTAGATCTTTTTGAAATAATGTCAAGAAACTAAGCATGGCAAGATATGATGAAGATTTGCACTGAATTTATAGAGTGGAAGAAAGAAGTCGGAATCAAAGAAGACAGATGGGAGAGGAGAGAAGAAAGGATGAACCTGCTGCTGCGCACTTAGAAAAAATGAATGAACTTTGGGGTAGGGAGGGAAAAAGGGGAGAAAAGTATATTGTTGATGGATTATGATACTGAAATATATTTGTAAGAGTGGTCCAAATATACAAATAAAAAATTATATATATAAAAAAAGAGTAACCCTGAATCACCCAGGATAAAGAGAAGCCTTGCCTTTCTGGGGAAAGACAAGAGAGAAGTATTCAACTTAAGTGGTGATGCTCAAGTTGATGGGTGTAGTACTGAAAATTAATGTTGGGCACTTAGGTTGGCAGGAACACTAGGAGCAATCACGTTAGCACATTCTTTGTCTTAGCAAGGCAATGAGCTTCCATCGCAGAAGGTACTGTTTTTAGATTAATCCCTTTAGGAAAGGAGAGGCAGGCTATTTTGCAAGGCAGATATGGGCGAAGGCAAGTCCAGACAGGTTTTCTGTCTTTTTGGATACACCAGTCAGTGCAGAGAATGAGTGCCCCATCTTTGCACTGCACTGCTAGGTACCCCAAGGGTTGGAAAGATGGGTAGAGACACTTTTATCTTAGAAACAGAGCCCCGGTTCACCCACGATGAGTCAGTCTGGTAACACCAGTAGCAGCACTCCTTGAGTTTAGATGCCACCAAGAAAGATCAAGTGGGTCAGGGAGAAGAGCTGGGTGGAACAAATGCAAACCCTGCCCTGGTAACATGACCCATTTGTAATAAAAACAGCAAAATTAAATCAGCTTTCTGGTTAATTTTCTTGAGGGGTTGGGGGGGATGGGCAATATGATGTATCCTTGGTCCCAGTACCCATGCACCCAGGTCAAATGAATAGCATCCATTTTACCTCACCTGTAACATGAGCACAGTTAAGCAATAAGGAGATTGGGGGTAAGGGTGGTGGAAGAGAGGGAGCTGAACAGGACGTAGTCCTCACTTGGAATAGATTGATAGCAGAATAGATCAACAGATGATGGGTGACAGATACATAACTAGACACATTCAACCAATGACTTCCCATTCACAAGGTTTTGCCCATGGTAGTACAAATTGTGACTTCAGCTGCCATTGTTCTAGAAGGTTCTAATGGTGCAATTTCCTCTCATTGGTTTTACTACAAGAAATTGCAGTTGCAACTGTGGTTCCAGTAAACCCAATGCAAGGCGAACCTCTGCTAGAACCACACAACCCCTCTCACAATCAAGGCAGGAAGTAACCGCATGTACACCGGCAATGATGTTGACTTCTGCAATGGCTGCTTGTGTTCTGATGCTGGAATTCTGTCATGTGTCCTAGGAGATGTTGTTTCTTTAGTAGCTGCTCACAGAAGTTGATGATTATGGAGTCAGTGCAATACATCTTACATTGCCCTGAGCAAATTATCGTGAGCTACGCGGTGGCGTAGTGGTTAAGAGCAGGTGTACTCTAATCTGGAGGAACCGGGTTTGATTCCCAATTCTGCCACTTGAGCTGTGGAGGATTATCTGGGGAATTCAGATTAGCCTATACACTTCAACACACGCCAGCTGGGTGACCTTGGGCTAGTCACAGTTCTTCTCTCAGCCCCACCTACCTCACAGAGTGTTTGGTGTGAGGGGGGAAGAGAAAGGAGTTTGTAAGCCTCTTTGAGTCTCCTACAGGAGAGAAAGGGGAATATAAATCCAACTATTCTTTATTGGTCTGTGAAGTAAGCAGGTCAAGTCAGGGTTCTTAATTTTTCTTAAAAGATGCAATCTTAACACAGGGATATACATTTTGTAAATAACTATGTAAATAACACAAGAAATTCAAGTACAGTGCACACCCAACATTGTGGTTTCCATTTCTATTACTTGTGTCTTTCCCTTCTGAATAGAACCATTCTGTTTAATCATGGGACAGCCTACATTCACTTTATGTATGAAATCCTTTTGCCCAAAATAGTTGTCATCACATAAGAAAATTCAAGATGAATGATATTTGCAAAGCAATTATAGGTTTTTACAGCACTTAAATCAAATGGATTTTTGCAGTAATTACACCTGGTATGGTAATAGAAAAGATAACAGTTTTCATATATGGGATAAGTGATAACAGTGCTGCCATTTGTACCCCCTGGATGAGAAATTTAAGATGATATTAGCTGCTTTGTTTGGAATGGTGCATTTGTTCATTTGAATAAAGAATTGGACCTTAAGTATCAGTGTGTCACAATTGTGTCTAATAGATTCCTCAGGTGAATGTTTTCCTGAAATGTAAGCTATTAAAATGTTTTTCAAATGTCAAGCAAAATTAAAATATTGGCTGTTGGTTTGTAATTACTTAAGAAACCAATTAGTACAACTGGTATAAAAGTAATATTTCAGTTTCTCACTGAAGTACATCTTCAGTCAAACAGTCATATTAGCATGGGCTCAGAAGGCTGAAAGTGTTATAAGTTACCATAATTCTTAGTGATGCAAGTTCATTATTTTGCACCTTTTAAACTGAAAAAGCCATTCTGTCCCTCCTATTTTTGTGAAGAATTCTTGATGATTAAGGAGGCCTGAAATAAAATAGCAAAATGTGTAATTCATTTATTTAAATAATTTGTATGGTGCCATAACATTCACATACTACTGTACAAGCATAGAAGGAATCGCTCAATGCACGACAACCTTTAACTGCCACAGCCATTATTTTATACCAATCAAATAGCTGGTAATTACTCTTAGGTCTAACCGTCTCAACCAGGAAAACCTTCCTGCCCCAAGGACCATGGACAGTTCCAAGGCTGGCATAGAAACTGGAAGGGTGGTTTTTCAACACTGGAAAAAAAATTAAATGACTAATCTAAAAGAACTGTAGCCCAGCCCTTGTTATTGCAAAAGAAACACCCATAGCCAGGTTTGTATCATTTTAAATGTGCCATTAATCAGGGTAGCATGACATCAGTTCACTGAATAAATAACATTTTATAATTTCTGTGTTTGCCTTCTATTCAGGTATTTTATTGCATGCTCTTCCTTCTTTTCATGGAATTCCCCTCCCCTGTTTATGGGATGTCATTTTCTTCATTTTTACAGACACTCCCAGCTTGTCATACTTTTCATAAAGTCAGTGTCAGCTTCTTCTGCTCTCCTACCTTTAGCACAAAGATATGCATTCAAAGAGCAATTTTTGACTGTCCAGTGGTCTTGACAAATACTGTCTCAACAGTCTTTGCACAAAAGGTCTGTGTCATGATGACCACATTATAAGAGAGTATCTGAGATGTGGACCTTAACTAAAATAGTTAAAGTGATATATTTGAACTGGGACTTTCTCCTAGTGCTTATTTACTTTGTTAGAATTCTTATACCACAAAGAGGTTTACAATTCATAATTAAAACCACACAATTCAATTAAAACCCTCTCCCAGCCTGTAGCTCACATGCCATTAAATGCTCTATAAGGTGGCATCTAGACAACTGCAATTAGTACACAGGAACATACAGACAGCCTCTAATTTGGAACAGCTCTAATTCTTTTCAAGCCACACCTTCTGTCTATGTATCAATTTTTATCTTCACCTTCTTCCGAAGAGCACAGGACACAGCATGTTTGGTTCTACCATTTCATCTTCCTAGCAATTCTGTAAAAGTGATTGGCCCGCAGTCCCTTTTAAGCTTCATGGCTGAATGAATATCTGAAACCAGGTCTCACTATTTCTAGTCCAGTTCTGTAAGACACTGGCATCCTATTCATAGGTGGGAGAATCCACTGATAGGAGTGGAGTGGGGCCATACTGGCAAATTTGCCCTCCCCGGGGCACTTTCCCCTGTGAAGAGGCAAATCCACTCCAGGGAGGGCATTGCAGCTGTCCCAGGTGGTGGAACATGGCACTGAACACTGCACCAGTGTCCCTGTGCCCTTGCCACTGCTGGCATCTGATGGTATGGCCAGGGGAGCAGCTGGCGCTGGTCGGCTTCCACCCTCGCTTTGCTATTGGACACACCAGTGCCCAGCTCATAGACTTACACCAAAATCCATGGGAGTCCTATGGAAGACTTTCTGGGGTTGGATTTTTTTCCAGCGTTTTTGGCTCCCTGCACCACTGAAAAGCCTTCCTGGAAACAGTGGGATGCCATGGCTGTGGTGCCACAGATGGCCGCCCTGCCATTTTGACGGGGCTGCCTGTCTCTTTTCCCACATAATTATACACATAGTAGTGGTACTTTGTAGCAATTCTTTTTAATAGCCTTTTGTTGATTTGTTCTTGTCCTTTTTTTGGCCATCTTGTGCCCTGCAAAGTTTCCCAGATAGATGTGCACATGTTGCTCTACAATATCACTAATTGGAGCCAATAGTAGACAATGGTATGAAACGGATGTAAATTCTGTATTGGCTGACAGTTGTAAAATTGACCACCAACGACTGATGATGTATATTATCTGTCTATCTGCAGAATGCATCTATGTTCATTGTGTTCATCAGAGATGCCTGTAAAGTTTATGATGTTAGTAACTAACCGTATGTGTGCTGTATTCCAGGATGAGCAGTTATGCTGTTATGTTTAAAATTAAAATTCCTCCATCCAGGTTAGTGATTGTGGGTACAAGTAATGTAAATTGGAAATAAAAATGTGCTTTTTCATAATAACCACAGAATTCCTGTTTGGGTTATCTGTCTGTGTTTTGTCTATGAAATTGTTAGTCCTTACAACTTTTAAAAAAGCCCTTCATTCCTTTGCAACCCATGTATCAAACTGTTTGTTGACTCCCAGTTTGTAATTCTATGTATGTGGACTAAAAGCTGTAAATTTACTTCAAACATAAAGTAAGCAGATTTTACCAGTCTGCCAATGGAGGAAAATTCCTCCTTTTGGTGAGTTGTACTAATGTTTACAGATGTTCATAACTCTTGGAAAGACTTCTACATTGACTAAGGTAATGTGTAGGAAAATACACATGTATAATATGGAATAAAATCAAAAGTTTGTGGCATGCAGTACAAATAGCTATAAATACACAGGGCCACATTATGTTTGTGATAACTTCCTTTCACAGAAGGGATATTATTGGCTTCATTCACAGTCTTCCCAAGAATGTCTGTATGGAAGACAGCCCTTGCCTAGTCCGATAGCAGAAAAGTCAAGACATTAAGCTCTCTTTATGTGTTGCTGACTTATATTTAATAACAATACAATGTGTTGCTACTGTTGTGACTTGCCTTGAATCTGCTTCTATAGAATGGCAGATTAGAAATACTCCAACTAAACAAATGTGAATAAGTACAGTATGCTTATTCCTTTTCCTTTACTATGCATGATGGCCAGGTAAACCAGCAGACCATGTTTACAGGTCAGGCTAAGATATAGTGGCTGCCACAGAATAAAATCTATGTAATATCATTTATTTAAACCAGTCAAGATGGCACAAAGCAGTGTGCAGGTATTTGAATTATCTGGAACTGTTCATCAGGTTGGATGTTCAAAATATAGAGGGAGATGTTAGAGGCCATAATCTTATGCCCTTTTTGATATTTCCTATTTGTAGAGTCATGAAGACTTAGGTAGTGCTGGGGAACAAGACAGAGCTGGTATCTGGCATGCTTGCCTTTGAGGGACAAACATGCTGAATACACTGATATCCTCCATTGTGAATGTTAAAAAAGTTGTTGGTCCAATGTCTCTGGTACACCAAAAAGAGTGAAGAAGTCTCTTAAAAGACTGAAAGCAGAGGGGAAATGGGATGGTCCTCATGCTAACTATGTTTGTAAGCATTTGGACCCCTCCTCCTGTGGAAGGGTGCCACAAAAGCATGAGGGAGGGGGAGAGCAAAGACTGGCATCAGAGCAAGGCACTGTTCTCCCCAAAATGGATGCCCCTCAGAGAGTTTTGGGATAAATTGTGTATGTCAGGCCTGGGCAGGTTGGCTGCTGAACCTTTCCCCTGGCCCCAAGGTGTGCCTGACTGGACAATGGGGCAAACTAATTCCCATTGTGTCACCCTACGATGATTTAATTAGCACTCCAAGTAGACCCATCCTAGCAATCAATGAGCACTCAAGGCCTAGGCTTTCTCTTGGGTCCTGACAAGCCATTAAGCCTTTCCTATCTTTTTCTTGGAACCCTGGAAAAAAAATCAATTCTTTGTCTCTGGCTTTCTCGCCAGTTTACCTCATGCTTCCTTGGGACTCATTTTTGGGTATATATATGGCTCCTTTGGCCATTCAGAGTGTGTGTGTGTGTGTGTGTGTGTGTGTGTGTGTGTTCTGGAAAAGTATGCACACCTCCAATTGTATGTGGGATCTTTCATTTGCTCTTGAAAATGATGGTCATTTTATTCTTCAGTTGTGTTTTCCCTGAACATCAAGACTGGTAATATTACCTATATCTGATATCCTATCCAACTTTTTTCCTTTTCTCTTGTGTGCTTTGTGTGCCTTGCGTGTGTATGCTCATTGCTTAAAATATATTTCTTGTTTTAATTATTTTATTGTTATAAAACTAAGTTGTTAATTATACAACCTGCTCATTCACCTAGGACTATTCTGGTATACATAGGTTCTCAATTCCAGGTACCTCCAATCACTCTGGCTCTTTCCGCACGGGCGGAATACAGCATCCCAGGGATAGCAAAAACACCATCCTTGGGGAAGCGTTTGCACAGGAGGCACTCCTTCGAGTGAGGTTTTTGAAAAGCAGTGCTTCCCGGCACCTCCACTGACCTGCCTGTCCAGTGTTGCTCTGGAGGGCTGCAGAGACCTGCCCACGTTGCCCTCTGACCCCTGGAGGTCAGAGGGCAGCATGGGCAGGTCCCTGCAGACTTCCAGAGCGATGCTGGACAGGCAGGTCGGTGGAGGCGACGGACTGGAGGCAGCTCTGTGCGGAGCTGCCTCTCCCGTGTGGCGGATCTGCGGGGCTGCTTGCACGCTGCTGTGTGAGCAGTCCCCGTTTCTCCATTGGCATAATTCATGCTAGTGGGACTGTGTTTCTGCCGCCGTGCGGAAACAGCCTCTGTCACAAGTTAATTCTTCCAGCCAAATGGAAACTGCCTACTTAGAGTAGACTAACTGGAGACTGATGGACTAGGTAAAGTGTCAATGGAACCTAGAGAGCACAGTTTTCTCAGGTCATTTCCCTCCATGTGAGTGGCGGACTCTAATCTGATGAACCACATCAGTTTTCCCACTCCTCCACATGAAGCCAGCTGGATGACCTTGGGCTAGTCACAGTTTTTTCAGAACTCTCTCAACCCCAACTATATCACAAGGTGTCTGTTGTAGGAAGAGGAAGGGAAGCTGCTATGAGACTCCTTAAAAGTAGAGTTAAGCTGGCTATAAATTCAAACTTTTCTTCATTTTCACTTGCAAATACCCTTTCATTTTATTGACTATGTTCTGTTTTTTTAAAGCTAGTTGAAAAGTTCTGATACCAGCAGGACTCTTCAAACAGAAGTAGTCAGACAGGCCTCAAGACCACAGTCTGTTTAATATCTCCCCTCCCTCTTTTTTGTTTTTTAACATCCAGCCTAATGAAGAATTCTGGAAAACTCAAAAGCTTTCACACTATTGTGGATCGATTTAACTAATGCAACTTTTAAGACCAACTAGAATGGATATTTGGGTGAGGGGGGGTCAAACATCACCATCTGGATCTTTTCATTGGCCAAATGTGGGCTTCATGGCAAATTGAGGTTTGATTCCAGGTTGTCCAAGTTTGATTTTGCCTCTCTCGTGTACCTGCGCTCCCTAGAGAGAGTCAATTGTCTTTATCATTCATGTCATTAATCCTATAAATACAATTTACTGCAAGGAGCTATTCTGCTTTCCATATAAAGAAGGGAATTAGTACATTTTCCCTGCTATTTGGAATGCAGCCAGAGTGAACCTAACTAATATATTTAACTGCATGAAATATAGAAGTGGCCAAGAAAAGGGGCACAAGAGGTGTTTTCGTATCATTATTCTCTAACAGGGAACACAGCTGGGCTGATTCTGTAGCTTCCTTAACACAATGGTTAGTCCAGACCTAGACAAAAATCAAAGAAATATTATTTTCCACAGCTAAGAATAAAATGATACCTGCTAAGTACTGTTCTGCATCATAAATAAAAAGGTACTACCAGATCCAATCTTGCTTCAGGAAATTGATGGTGTAAACTTTATTTTTGTTTTTTCGTACTATAGGTTTACATTGAACACTTGGCTAAATAAAAATGCAGCAGTTACAAAAAAAGCTAGGTCTTATTTTGGTCCAGGAGAGTATGTTTTCAACTTCTATCATCTTTAAATGAGGCTTACACAGTTCAGAACCCTAGAAAGATCTCAACCAGACTGTAGCCAGAATCCATCTAGTCCAATACCCTGTTTCCACTGGTGGCAGGTCAGATGCTTTGGACAAGCTCACAATTGGAACTCAAAGGCAACACTTTGCTCAGTTTCAAGGTCACCACATTGGAACATAGGTGTTCCAGTTAGTTTTCATGGTTTTTATAATCCATGAATTTGTCTAGTTCTCTTTTAACAACATTTAAAGACAACTACAAACTAAATTATTGAAGATGGAGGTACTGTGACTGGATCAGGGCAGGGATAAGGACACTGTAAGCTGCCTGAATTGGATGAGGTGACAATGGCACCTTCACCCTTTGTCCAGAACTTGGGTATGACCTTGGATTCTCCTTAATTAGGGAGGTCCAAGTCGTTCAGGCAGCCAAAGGGGCTTTTTACAAAGTACAATCTACAATTTACAATCAAAGTGAAGCAGCTGCCCCCCTACTTGTCTTGCCCTGAGCTAGTCACAGTTATGCAATGGCCACCTCCAGGCTGGATTACTGTACTTTGCTGTATGCTGGGTTTCCCTTGAGGTTGATCCAGAAACTGCAATTGGTCCAGAATTCAGTGGTGAGGGTTCTTACGGGGACCCCTATAAGATCACACATTTCTCCTGTGCTGGGTCAGTAAGGAGCTGGAGGTAGCTGCCCAGGTTGCCCATGCAGGTTCCACAAATTGTTTGTTTGTTTATTAGATTTAGAAGCCACTTTCTCCATTGGATGGGCTCAGGGTGGCTTACAACAATCAATAAATACAATGCTAAAATCAAGATTAACTTTTCCTCATTGCATCTTTTTCCTTGCTAAAAATTGTACATTCCCAAGCCACTTTTACTTACACTGCAGAAACTGGTGGTATATATATAAAAGGGATTAGGGAAAAGAACAAAAGCCCAATAGTCATTGTAGGGATTCAGCAGGTTCTCACCACTATGGCAGAACCAATTGTTAAAATGGTACTTGTAAACAACCAGTTGTTAAATTATTTGAATCCCACCACCGGAACCGGTTGTTAAATTATTTGAATCCCACTACTGCCAATAGCTTCCATTTTGGAAAAATGTGGAAGAGTTACCAGCTACCATTGTGAAGGTGTACCAGAAGACCCTGACAGTGAAGAAGCAAGAAGAAGCAAGTGAGTGCATGGGACACAGTCTACATTCTTGCAGCATGATCTGGCAACTATTTATTTTGATAATCTAACTCCTGATAGAACATGTGAGCTCCAAGTGCAGAAGAAAAAAGAAATCTATTGTAAAAGTTAAGACTGCTGGACTAACATCTTGGCGACCAGGGACAGAGCGAGGGGGAACTGCGCCCAGTGCATGCCCGGTGCCTCCAAGCCCCCATCCTGCCCCGTCCCACCCCCGTCCTGCCATGCCATGGCCCCGGAATGCCTCGGCAGGGGCACCCACCATGCATTGCGTGCCCCCGTCCCCTTGGCACTACGTCACTGTTGAAGACCCAGATTTGAATCCCCACTCTTCCATGGACCTTTGCTGGATGACTTTTGGACTGTAATACACTCTCAGGCTAATTTACCTCACAGGGCTGATGTTAAGATAACATGGAAGAAAAGTATATAAGTTGCTTGGAGTCTCTTTTGAGAACTAAAGTAAGTAAAGAAATAGATAAGAACAATACATATTCAAGGTCCTTCCATCGCCAGTTTACCAAGGTATGCCTGCAGCAAAGTTGAACCCTGCAGACAAAACTCTTTCTAGAGACTGAAGACTCACATTTCACAAAACTCAGAGATTCTGAGGAGAGATTGGGTTTCAATATTTAAATACAGAACTATCAGGTTGAATGACCAGTCCAACTATATTAGAGGGATTTTACTCCCTCTAGAAAAATGTTTCCCAGTTGAAGGTTAGGGAGGAGTGGCTGGCATAATTATACCACCTGGAAAGCATTTCAAGAGCACTCTATTTGGAATAACACTGAAACTATGGCAAAGATTGGTTTAATATATATATATATCTAGAGCCTGGGTTTTATAGCAAAATTATTTGTCAGATTTCCATTTCTTTAAGTTGTCGGTAACTTTAAGACATATAGCAGTTTTAAATTTTGTTTTAGACTATTACATTTGCTCCATCTTAGAAAATTGCTACTTCGTGCTACAGCTTTTAAAGCAGAGCAAAAACAAATTTTATAATCCATATCAGGCTCAAAAGTCAAAATGTAATCTGGCATAATCCTGCAAGCATACAAAAACAGACGTATTTTGAGCACATGTGCCTCAGTCCTATCTCGCTTAAACCCTGTAACACACACATATGGCTCTCCACCAGAGTGCCTCGCTACTCTGGACGATATTCTATCTTTACAAAGAGATTACATAGTAATCACAAATACACTCACAGGACATCTTGGCAAAACAAATATACTCTCTGCAGGCATGTAACATTGTAGCATAGTTGGGGGACCCTCTGATAAAGGACTATATATACTGCATATTTTCTAGCTGACCACATCACAACTTTTACCAAGTATATCTGGTTTCTGTCAAAGCTCAGAAAACAGCAGGCAAGAAGGTCATCGGAGTCTGCAGTGTGCTGTAAGAAATAAACTGAGGAAAGTTAGACACTTGAGTATGTTTCCTTGTCTTTTCTTGCATTAGGGAAATAGTGGAAGACAGGATTCCTTGAGTAGGACCAATTATTTAATTCCTCACCCGGCACAGTCTTCCTTTGTGACCCTTAGGTGACCATTTAATCACTTAATACTTTAGTTTCCTGCCTGTTGTATGATAAACGGGCAGGAAACTAAACCCTATCTCGCAAGATGTAAGGAGTTGGTAGAATGGAATTACTATATTAAGGACCAGCTACACAATTTAAATGTACAAGTCATTTGGAGTAGCTGTTGATTCTGGATTGTTGTAACTCTTGCATATATACATTGGATAGCCAAGCACATTTTAGACACACAAACTCTCCCATCATGCCAAGTCTATGTCAGGTTACTGAGCATTTCTAATTGCGGTGTCCGTCCGTCCGTCCGTCCGTCCGTCCGTCCGTCCGTCCGTCCGTCCGTCCGTCCGTCCATCCATCCATCCATCTATCTTTGAAAACCTGTATGATCAGGAAAAATGGCCGAGAATGATGCTATAGAGAAGAAGGGCCAGGCAATATGTCTTGGGGTAGTGACAGAAAGCAGGTTCCCTCATCCTTACAGGATGCCCAAGTACACTTCTTGAGCTACTCCTGTATAAGTGAACGGTTACCTTTCTTTTCTACAGGGAAAACGGAAAGGACCAATCAGCTCTGTTATGAGGACTATGCTGTGCTTGTCTTCGAGAAGTACTACAAGACTTCATTGTTTGCACTGACTTCCATCACCCAGGGTTAAGCAGAGATGAAAAATTTTTCTGAGACCTGGGGTTGGCCTGGAGTCAGATAATCTCCATTTATCCAGCTTCAGTACCTTTTTTCCTGGAAGTTCACTACTTCAGAAAGAATACAGAGAACACAGAGGCTTCAGATGCCTATAAAAAACCTCTGAAGACTAGCACTTAACAGCTGTGATAGTTACATGAAAATCAACAAGCTCTTCACATGAGATGTTTTATAACAGAGTGTGTATGTAAGTAGCTATAAGCTGAAGAGGAAAATCGTTGGGTAGCATTACCCTGAGCATCTCTCCAGAGCTCTGCCCTCTGCTGACACCTGTAATTACAGAGTGCATTTTACTATTGGAATTTCATGTATAGCTGGCAGAACCCAACACCATGAATAGACCATTCCTGCCACCTGCTCTGATCAGTTATTGTTGTGTAGCTAATATTTTATTTCATTACCGAGATGAATATGTCTAAAATAACAGTGTAATATAAATATAGCTCAGTTGCAATATGTTATTTTGTGCTTGATCTCAAGTGGTACGAGAGGCACTTGAAAAGTATTAAGCCAGAGAAAGTCTGTGTAAGATACCTTTGCTAACCTGAAACAGCAGACGCATTTAAAACCGATGCTGCTTTTCAAAGAGTACTTATCCGTACCGAGGCACTATCAGGCCAGTGTTATGTGACTGCTCTAAAGTCTGCTGCCCTGGACTGATATGCAGCACTGGCTGATCAAATGCCCTGTTGGGTGTGCCAATAGTTTGTAGACAGTGCTCATGTGAGACACCTGCTTGGGAAGTGTCAACAGCAATTGAACTAAATTGAAGTCAGCATTCTTAATCTATTAATAACATCAAAGACTACTGGTACAAGGGAATGTAGTCTTGAAAGCACCAGACACAGAACTGAAAAGAGAGCTGAACATGGTCAAAAGAGGATTATTACTAAGAAACAATAATGTATGATTGTATGCAAAATCAATTCCTAGTAACTCAGCCACTAAACAGCAAGTTAATAAAGTACTTCCAGACAGAATTAGGGAAATTTTTCTTGGAGGGAGGGGTCAAGAAACATTATGGATTGCCATTGCTGCAATTAGCATTCTTGGGGTATATCAATGCCTATTGGAGAGTAGGTTTCTCAGTAACCTGGGCCCAGCAGGAAATCCCCCCTCCCCAATTTCCTGATGTTGAGAAATTGAACAGGAGAAAAAAAATGGCCTCCTTGATGTCCTCTGGTCTTTAGCATAGAGGTTAAGGGACTCACATCTTCTGCAAACATCACTCACCTCAGGCACAATCTCAAAAATCTCTCTAGATTGGGAACCCCATTGGAGTCAGTTACAGCAGGCGATTCTTGGCGCTCACATTTCACCTGAGCAGTGAAATTCTACTCTTTCATTCTCTAAAGGAAAAGGACTGAAAAGTGTAAGAAGTTTCCTCACAAAGGATGCATCTACACATTATAAAGCCCTTGTATTTATTGGAGACCAACATACGTGTATTGTGTATAAAGAAATATGTTGACTATTCATAGTTACTTGCAGGGGATGCTGGAGAATGTTTAATTTCACAAATGCATGCGGCCTCTGTCTCAGCCTCTATTTCCTTGCAAACATTTCCTTTGACCTAGAATCTCTTGTTCCTGATCCGAAATGAATGGAGGTTGGTGGTGAAAGGACACATGCTCCACGGGTAGACCCTATAATGTTATTTATTTATTTATTTATTGGATTTATTCATCGCCCTTCCCTAAAATGCTTAAGGTGATTTCCATCATTCTGTAAAATCATACATAAAACATTATACATTCTCAAAATCACATACAACATTATAAATACTTAAAATTACAGTCACACCATTCAATTATAAAATATGCCAGCAAGGGAACTCCTATAGGCTCACAGTTTAGTGTAATTCTCTACATGGATGCCTCCTGTTATTATAATTTCATTAATATGTAGTTGGCACAGGATCTCAACAGAAGGATCAGGATAAAGAAATTAAATAATTCTCATTGAATATATTTTAAAATCAATAGATACATTCTGGAATCAATAAAATTTTACCTGTAATAAGTGGGTTTAGATTCCCGTTCAGCCATTTTTGGATTATCACTTGGTCATAGAAACATAGAGTTGGAAGACAACATACTGGCCATGTAGTCCAACTCCTGCTCAATGCAGGATCAGCCAGTCAAGGAAGCTAGCCAGGTGTCTTTATGCTGCTCACTCTGAACACAGTCTACCCGAAAGGCGAGTTGTTGTGAGGAAAAATGGAGAAGAGAGAATGGAATGGGGTAAAAAACAGAGGTATAAAAATTTAAACAAATATTAACTGACTGATTTTTGGGTCAGTCCCTATAATATCTCAATATTACCTCAAGGGTTACTGTGAAAATAAGTGGCATAGCTATGCTGTCTTGAGTATCTTGCAGTAAAGACTGGACAAAAATGAGATAAGTAAATAAATAAAATAATTGTTCCCCTTATTCTGGCATAGAAACCGGCTCTGGGGCTAATTTTGAGCACTAGCTCAAATTGAGTCTTTGATCTGGACATTAATTCATGACAAATTATTCTTCGTTTTTGAATACGTGCAACAAAGAGTTCCCGCTGCCATTCTCCAGAAGAACTCATCCCCCTCAGTTCTTAAAGTGGGCCCAATTATGCTGTTACGGATAGAGCCATAACTCACTGCGTTCCATCTTTTTCATGTTTCTGGCATCATTAGGCAGAAAGGCTAACAGAGCAATTCATTTCTGCAGTAAACCTAATAAATACATTTTTGATAAAAAACTTACCGGGCATGCACAATTACATGTTTTTAAGATGAAATAACCCTGCTCTTTTGAATTCCTTTTCCTAGCCAAAGCATAACAGGGGTTAGTGCACAGTATAGACTAATTGCCTACATAATTTCATTTTATGAAACAAAGGGCTTTAAAAATTATAGGGTTATATGAAAAGCATCTGAAGCCACTAAGTCAGTTTTGGGTTTTTTTTCTTATACAAAGGAAACAGTGGTTTATACATGGTGTGAACTGTAAAAAAAAGAAAAAAGAAAGAAAAATATGCTAGAATGTTTCAGCTGAATAATCCACTTGTATTTAAAAGCTCTGCCTCTCTGATCTGATGGATATCTTAAGTGATATTATATATCTGCAGATAGATTTTGAAACAGAAATTCTTTTCATTGATTATTGCCAGATTTTTCATTCAGACATCCCTTTCCATCCTTTTTCATGTAATTGATAATTTCATACTTTTCATATCTATATCAATATCGATATCGATAGATAGATAATGTTTTTATGCTGCCCTTCTTCCAAGGAACTCAGATACAGTTTTCTCTATTCCTCAATTTTATCATTACAACAACCCTTTGAGGTAGGTTAAACTAAGAGAGAGAGTACCTTGCTCAAAATAAGCTGTACCTTGCTCCAATAAGAGTACCTTGCTCCAATAAGAGTACCTTGCTCCAATAAGCTGTGTGGAAATATCCCCTTGGGTCTCCCCAGTTCTAAACCACCATTATAACAACTGTAACACACCGGAATTCTTGGTAGGAGGAGGATGAAAATGTTGTTCTGGGATCAGGGCCTACCTCTTTCATGATCACAAGGCTTCAGTCATTGTGTTCAAACACCACAGCATTGTGACTTGCAGTATCTGGCGTGGAGCCAGTTTATGATGTCTTAACACCTGCCCTTATTCCTTCCCCCCTCTTCTCTTGTTGTGTGGAAAGCCTGATAAATCTTTCAGATTTGAAAAGCCTTAAAATAAGTTCCCATTTTGTCCAAATGTGGGTGCTTTGGCAAATTGGAGTGTATTTGCAGCCTGCACACTGGGATTCAAAATTTGGGTTTAATCTCATTTTAGGATATATTGAGTCTGTATGAATCCAGCTATTATTTTATTTATTTAGATATATACACACTGCTTTTCTTCCCAAAGTATAATTCACTTGTCTTCTCCATTCCGTTCTTATATGAGTCAGATAGGCTAGACTGAGCATCAGTGATTGGCCCAAATTCACCCAATAAACTTCCACAGTCAAGTAGAGACTTGAACCTTCCATGTCCTAGTCAAATCACTCACTATTCCCTGATTTATATAAATAAAAAACAAGGGACTGTTGTGAAAATTTAGTCTGAGCTCATCAGACCTTGGAAGTTAAGCAGGGTTGACCCAGACTAGTATTCTAAAATTCTATACTTTACTAGCGGGCCCGGCCATGCGTTGCTGTGGCTCAGTCTGGTGAAGTGGAAAAGAAAGAAAAGGGGAAGTGAACGGTTTGAACATGTGTCATTGCACAATGCTTGCAAGGGAGGGGAGGGGCAAGGAGCCCCTCACTCCCCTCCCTCTCTCCCGTTCCCTTGCATGGCACCCCGCCCCATCCCTCCCTAATGTTCCCCTTCTTCTGCTAGGGTGAATGGGCCATATCCAGGTGGCGGGCCCTGTCTCTTTCACTTCCTTTCCTTGCAGGTGAATTACCTAGCTTAAAACACGCTGGGAGGCATGAGCTTTGTTGTGTTCAAATTTCAGAGCGTTTTTGTCCAGCAAACCCCGGACACTCACTCACCTTCCCTTCCCTCCCAGCTAAGGTGGGTGGAGCCATGTCCAGATAAATGGGACCCACATCTTTTTTTACTCGGATAGCGGCAGTTTTCAAGGAAGGCATGTTTTTTTCCCTTGTATCAGAGGGTGTTGCTTTGACGGCCAGCAGATGGTGCTGTTGCGGAACAGAACTGTGGTTCCAACTGTCACAGGTGTGGCATGTACACAATAACTGGCACAGTTGTGACATGTACACAACAGGAGGTGTGGAAACAGTATGGAAATCTGGCCGCACGCGAATGCAATGGTGTGTGAACATTTCAAAGCAATCAGTCCAGTAGTTTGGGAGATTACCTGTCAGCAGAAAAACACACTGATAGATGTATATATATATATATATTGATTTGTATCTATCTATTGGGAAGGAAGGCAGCATGGTATAGCCCATCTCATCAGATCTTGGGAGCTAATTAGGGTTAGCACTTGGATGGGAGACTGCCAAGGAAGACTCTGCAGAGAAAGGCAATGACAAACCACCTCTGCTTCTCACTTGCCTTGAAAGCCCCTCACCTGATCAGCTATGACTTGATGTCACTTTATACACATATACCCCTGTTTGTCTGTTTATCTACCTGTCCCACTGTCTACCTGTCTGTCTGTGGTGAGGAGAGTTCCACAGATAATCTCAGTTGGTGGCCAAGCACATGCAGGGCTTAACAGCTCTTTAAGTAACATGGACGTAACCATTTAGTGCATTGGGCTGTTTGAACTGCGCTTGGGATAAGCAGCCAGCAAGCAGTCTACATTCCAACACTACAGTGCTGGCACAATATAAGCATAAAACGGTGGTGATTCTACTTGCTAAACTTGAGACCTCCTTAGATTTAGATAACATGACAGTGGTGCCTTGGCCTCTCCTCTACTTGCCCCAAGAAGAGGCACTGGTAACAAAAGTCACTGGAGATATATAACCCATTTACCAGCAAACCGGAGCATTTCCTTAGCGCTAAAGATGTAAGGGGACAACAAGGACCACAGAGGCCATGATCTGGCTTCAAGATCTCATGGCTGTTCTCCAGATAGCGCCAAAATAGATTTATGGCCCATATTTGTCCAGCATGTGAGGAATCTTCTTCTTAATTAAAAGCATAGTCCTTGTTTGATAGCATCATAGAGCTGGCACAAAGCAAAATGATATTATCTGTTCTCCAAGCTCTTATCCAGGCTTTCTGGTATACACAGTGGATTAGGCAGGGGCTGTTCGTGGAGGAAGGGGATTTTGAAAACAAAAACAAACAGAGCACAGAAGACAGTGTCTGATCTGAACTGACTGATGTTATCAACTTTTCTGTCAGTTTTTTTTCTTTGTATCCAGGCACCACACCAAAGGGGACCCTTCTATATATTAAATTATTGAATTAAAAACAAACTGGTAAATTAGCAAAAATATTATACACACCCCTCCAAAAATTCTTTTGATTATAGAAGAAAGGATAATAGTTTAGTGAAGCAGCATACACAAGGTTGACTTCTCCAGAGAAAGAATTTCACACAGCAGGGCTGGGCAAGGCTTTAACTTGAAACCTCGAAAAAGTCCGCAAACCGTTGTAGGCATTTCTGGCCGAGGGCAGGCATTTCGCAGTGCAATTTTAAACCAAGTCACACTCTTCTAAGCCCTGGCCTCAATGCACTTATCCATTCATTTATTTATCTCATTTACACTCTGCATTTTCTCCTCAGTGGGGGATCCAAAGCCGTACAATGTTCTCCACTCCATTTTATCTTGACAACAACCCTGTGAGGTAGGTTAAGCTGAGATCATATGACTGGCAGAGGGTCACTGAACAAGCTTCCGATGATATAGGATGTGAACCTAGGGTATCTTGTCTGAAAATAACACCATACATTATACCGTAAACAATATTGGTGCATGTACACTCATGTTGATGGCAAAACTTGTCTTTCAAAAACAGTCATATTTGGGAACTTTGGGTTCAAATAAATGTATTGGGCAGCCCAGACCCACATCCGGTATTGTGACCCCTGTAATTTCTTAAAAAGAAACTTGCTCTGTCATATACTGTTAGGGCTGCACTGCATGCCGGTTAATCTGTTTACTTATGCCATAGTAGAAATGTGACCTGGCTATTGTGGTGATTAACAGAGTCAAATATCCTCACATTAACTAGTGAGCTGGGCAATCAAGCTGGATTATTGTTACATTCAATTTAAATTACAGTGGATTGACAGGTCCTGAGGTATTTAGTAACAGATTTCACAGCCCAGATATGCTTCATGTGTAATGAATAAACTCTGGAGAGCAACAAAAAGGGGGGTGGGAGAAGAGAGAGAGAGAGAGAGAGAGAGAGAGAGAGAGAGAGAGAGAGAGGGAGAATAAAGAAGGTATTTTATGATTATTGTGAAAAATTTATGGAGTGTAGCTGGCATGAAATTTTATAAAATGACTGACTCCAACCAGCCCAATAACAAAGCCCTGAGCTTTTCTTCCTGCTCCTTATGAATTATTATGACCGACTTCTCCTCTGTTTACTTATTAGCACTGAACTCTCTGCGTAGCAGAACTGTGATCTAACATGGAGATCTACTTAATTGAAAATACCCCCAGTAGTTTAAAAGGGGTGTGTGGAAGAAGTCTTATGAGGGGGGAAAATTGAATAGAATTAGTTTGCTCTGTGATAATGTAAAAGGAGGCTGTGTGGAGTGTATCCGGTCAGATGAGACAGTAGGTTTTCTTTCAGATTGTGGTACACATTCATATTTCACACACACACACACACACACACACACACACACAGAGTAGGCAAAAATGTATGTGTGTGAGTGTATCCCCTGCCCCCACTTCTCATTTCCCATCTCAACACCTGTTACCTGTGGGAGAAAAATAATCTTTAAAATTAATTAAGCAGATGCCATATATATTGGCACTAGGGTTGCTGGGTCCCCCCGGCCACTGGTTTGGGAGGGGGGAATCTTCCCAGGCTTAAAATGAAGTCTAGGTCTTAATGTTGTTACCCTGATAATGTCACTTCTGGAAGTGATGACATCACTTTGATGACAGTGAGGGAGACGCTCTATTATTTGGGTAAAACTCTATCATAGAAGTTGTTTCCTGGAAGTGGTGTCATCATGCCAGCGATGTCAAGACCTAGGCCTTATTTTAATCTGGTAATACACTCACTGGTCATCTACATGGTACTGAGTGGGAAAGGTAAATGTTTGGGATCCTTCGTCCCCAGTAAGGGTCTGGCAACCTTAACTGGCACTGATTTTGGGACTGAACAAAGTAGCACTTGCCACTGTTTTGGAAATACCCATACGTTTTTAAATGATTTTTTTTAAAAATCATTATCCTGGTTGTTTTGGAAGGAATGCATGGGTAGCAACCCAAGGAAGGCAAATGGTATTCATACCTTATTGACAAGTAAGTTGTGCTTAGAAGTTTTGTGTTTCACCTGCTCAGCAATTTTTTAAAACTTAAGTTTTGGTAAATGGGACCCAATTTGCACTGAGACTGTGGTGCGCATGGGGAGTGGAGTGGAGTTAAGCTCTAACCCCCAGTACTTTTTTCCTGGCTTTAAATGTCCCTAGAAAAACCATGCCCACGAGGTCCAGATCCAACTCAGGTCACTGAATGACTGAAGAGCCAATTTTATAAATTGCTGTCAGCTCCCAGCATCAGTTTATGGGATAAGCATTTCTGCCTCCGATCCGCCCTTACCCAGGCACTTGCTGCCCCTTCTGGCCTTGATGTTTTGTAGCAAAGTGCAACATGAATGAAAACAGAGAACGTGCACTGAACACAGTTAGCAGCAATAAGCTGTGTGGGTTGAGAAATATTTACAAGGTGAAAAATCTTTTAAAAGTTTTCAGAGCAAGACCTACATTCTTTTGGGTACCATATAATCTATTAACAATCATATGTACAAAAGCTCAAAAGTACACCAAGAAAAGTGTAGCAGCGGGACAAACACAGCAGAAGACATGCCAGAAGAGAGGGAAACCCACTTTGACCAGCCTCCCTGGCTGTGAGTCACAGATTATGGTCAATACTCTAGAAATTCGGTAAAATTTGAATTTGGATTTATTTCGGCATAAAATTATCTGTATGACCGAATAAGATAAATAACATATTCAGATATACCCGAATATTCGGGTATACCTGAAAAATTCAGGTCTGTCTGATTCTTTTTGGTGTTTTTTGGTGTTTTTTCGTGTTTTGGCCTGCAGGGGGCGCATATTTAAAGGTGAACCTGATGCCCACAGCATCTACCCCTCCCAAGCAAACTTTAGCCAAGTTGGCTGGTTGCTTTCCAGAGACTCACACCAGCAGCCCTGCTGGAAATTAGGCGCCCCTACCCAGAACAACCCCCTCCAGAGACCACCCCCAAATCTACAGCACAGAGCCAGCTGGGCATAACAGCAAGCCCCAAGTCTATGGTGGGGAAAGTTAAATAATTTTCCCACCATAGAACTTGCTGAAGAGCCTGGCAGATTCTGTGCTTTGCAGTGGCTCCATTATAGCCAATGGGGAATTTCTGAGCGTGTAAGCACTGGCTGCACATTTTTGAAGATAGAGGCGCCAGATTTTCAAGGTGGATCCAGGAGGCCCTCCTTGTAATAGCATCCAGGCTTGGCAAACTTTGCTTGTGGGGGCGGGGGATGAGGTTGAGAGAGTTCTGAGAGAACTCAGCCTGCAGGCTTCATGTGCAGGAGTGTGGAAACGAAATAAGCCTTTTGGGGGCCCATAAAATTGAAACCCCAGAAGCAAAGTTCACCAAGCCTGGACGCTATTATCAGGAGGGCCTCCTGGAGCCACCTTGAAAGTTTGGTGCCTCTAACTTCACAAATATGCAGCCTGCTTAAACACTCAAAATTTCCCCATTGGCTACAATGGAGCCAAGGCACTGCAAAGCGGAGAATCTGGGCAAATTTTGGTGTGCCTTTCAGGGGTGCATTTTTAAAGTTAGTAGCACCAACATTTCAGGCTATCATCCAGAGACTGTCCTGATGATACCACCTGAGTTTGGTGAAGTTTGGTTCAGAGGGGCCAAAGTTATGGACCCTCCAAGGGATAGCCCTCATTGCCTGTTAGCTCCCATTGGAAACAATGGGCGATGGGGACACCCCCTTTGGGAAGCCATAACTTTGGCCCCCGTGAATCAAAATTCACCAAACTCAGGTGGTATTATCAGGAAAATCTCTAGATGATTCCCTGAAATGCTGGTGCCACTAGCTTTAAAACTGCACACCCTGCAGGCTGAAATGCAAAAAAATACCCCCCCCCCAATATTTTGCATTCAGACTTGTTCATATTTGGGCAGGACATATTCGGCCTATTTTCGCCTGAATGTACCTGAATTCACCCAGATTTGGACCGAATCTGGTATTTGTTGTACCCAAATCTCCAAGTCTAGCCTTAACCAAAGGAAGATCTCTGTCTTACAGGCCCTGAGGACCAGTTTTAGCTTCTAGATCAGTCTCAAGGGCAGACCTGCATAAGCAAGTTAGAGTACTCTGGCCTGGAGGTGATCATTGCATGGATCACTGTGACTCGGTAGGGGTAGTATAGGTAAGGGGACAACTGTCTGACCTGCCAAAGATGGAAAAAAGTTTCCCTGGCTGTGCATGTGACTGGGGCCTCCATTTTTCCCTAGTGTGATAAAAATATATGTGTTTGCCTTTAAGTGAGCCCTCACAAACCAGTATTTGTTTCCCACCTGTAGGCCTGTACGTAGGGATGCCTGCCTCCAGGTAAGACCCGGGAATTCCCCAGAATTATGGCTCATCTCCAGACTACAGAATCTGGTTCTCCTGGTGAAAATTAATTCTTTAGAGGGTGGACTGTCTGGCAATGTACCCAATTGAGGTCTCTGTTTTCCTCAGGCTCTACCCCCAAATCTATAGGAGTTTGCCAACCTGGATCTGGCAATCTTACCTATGTGGGAGGGGCCTCATTTACTTCTAGTTCTGTGTATATATGCTGTGATTCCAAGTGTGTGTGCAATCCAATAAAGAAGCATGCTGTCAGAGTTTCCAGTCTCCTGTGTGTCATCTGGATAGGTGAGCTTAATCCTACAAACTAGACCCCAGAAGATACTACACCTAGGAATTGCCTAAGCAACCAATGCTTGTGGATTTTTTGTCTTTGAGCTCACCCTCATGTGTCTTTCCCCCACTTTCTTCTGCAACCACCAGTCAGCTTTGCAGTGGCCTGGCTGCCATGTGAATAGACAGGAATTGGGAGGGGGACAGAAAAGTATCCTCCCGCACCCCTCCATGAAGATCTCAGACTTTGCAGTTCTGCAGACAGACCTAAGAATATATTTTGCTATCTCATGCTTAGGCAGTTCAGGTCAATGGAATATATCTTGTTTTTTTTAAAAAAAATTCGCCCTCCCAGCAACTGTCCCATGAGATGAAGTAGGATGAGACAGCGCAATGTGGCTAAATGTTGTTTCTCCAGTCACTAGAAGTCAGCTGACAGTCACTGCTGTGCAGGAGGTATGGATAGAATGCCAAATAACAGCTGTTTATTGAAGACCCTAATGAGTTCAGCTCAAGAATGGATCCCCAGGTTCTCAATCCTATACCTTACCCCACTGGAACAGAAAGGTAGTTGCCCCCATGTGAGCAAAGACATTAAGGCCGCATCCCTGTAAGAAGGTGGTGTGTGTTATTCTGGCTGTTTTATGGGATGATTTAGACAACCTGGGCGGCATGCTGAACAGCGCAGCATAAGATATGCTACCAACTCATCCTCTGTAAGCATACAGCCTATTTAAAAAGACACACCAGTGTGGGTGTGCAGCCTTTATTGTTAAAAGCCTTTCGTAATAAATGGCAGTGATCTTATAAAAGAGAGATATGTAAACAGAACACAACTGTGCAGTTATTCAGAATGGCCAAGGGAGACTGTGACTCAGTCTGTTCAGCTAGTCGAAGAGATTGCATAAAGATACACAGAAAAAAAGAGAGATAAAAGCCACTTTTCAATGAAAACATAACCTTTTCCTGCTAGCCACAAATCCTGGTTCCTTTCTCACATAAATCAGTGATGATTGCTTGTACTTAAAGGGTAGTTCCACATTTTGGACCCGGATTCTTCTCCTTTGCATTGCAAAAGATGCAGCAGCATGGAGGGGAGGGGAGAAATTTTACAGTAGATTTATAGTGGCAGTATTCTGACATCCTAGGATCTACCACCTAGGTTATTGTACGTAAAAAGAGAAACAGTAGGAAAGTGCCTGATACATGTTTGTGTGCATTAAGTGCTGTCAAGCCGCCTATATATTTAGGGTTGTGCAAATGCAGAATTGAGGCAGTCAGATGCTTTGGGATCCAGGACAACATGCTCAGAGGCATAATGTTTCACCATGGTGCTGGCAACAGTCAAGTTTGCAAATGTTGTACAGTATGTGGAAGGAGCCTGGAGCCGCTGCAAACATTCGAGAAGGTGACATTAAAACCTTTAAAGGGCTTTTTGTCTTAGCAAGGGTATTTCTTATCATGAATATAGTAAAACCGTTCTTTGGATGTCAGCAGTCTGGGATGACTGTTGGCTGGAGCCTGACTTTGAGGTCTGCCTCAGTTTGGATGTGATCCAATCTATTCTATGGGAAAAAAAATACACATAGAGTTCCTTAATTAATCTGGATGTTTTGCTCATTATACCTTGAACTTCCTCAGAGGACAGGAACAAACTAGCTTGCTCAGAGTAAAATGAGTGTGATGTCAAAACCAGGGAAAAGGAGAAGAAATGAATTGCATTGAATTGTATTATCCAAAGAGGGGGAAGCTGATCAACATTTTGATTATGTGGCATTATTGAAACAGAATTTGTCTGTGCCTGTTTCTTAACCTTTACACAGGCAGGCAGGATGAAAAGGCAATGATTTCAAGCAGAATGCTTTTCTCTTCTGCACATTAAAAAAAAGAATGATCTCGTAAATGTTGATGCTAGGAGACGACAGGAAATGGCACCGTCAATATCTGCTGAACCTTGTAGCAAAATTTCAAAAGCAGTGGTGCTTCATACTGCAAGAGAAATTAGGTAACCATCTCAAAGTTTGGCCAACACCGCTTAATTAAAAGTAGGCAAAATTATTATCGGGAGCTGTTTTCAGAGTATCAAACTTTCCTGAACTGCTGGCCAGAAGAGTGGGCAGAAATGTTGCTGCTGTGTGGGCAGGGAAAAGTTGGGAGAAGAGGGACAACCTGAAGCAGGCTGAATGCACTCTGTTTTCCTTTGCTTTCCCTGTGAAGGCAGGGAAAACATTGTCCTTTACCTGCTTTCAGAAACCGTGGGGATTGTTTAATCTGTGGAGTGGTGAGTTCAGAATTGGGAAAATCATGTGCACAACTGAGACTCTGACACAAAGTTAATGTACACAGCAGACCACAAATGTACAAATGGCCATAGCCTGTTTTGTCATGGGCATGGGGCAAACAATATATATAGGGCAATATATATATAGGGCATTTTTCCTTACAGAAGTGATGATGAAGATTTTTTCTGCTACCTGAGCAATTTCTGCTTCCTCTACCTCTCACTATGATACTGGCACATATGCCTTACTACAACTATCACATAGATTTTTGCTCCTGCCACTATGCTTTGGAAAGGCTTTTGACTTTTTTGATGACTCCATCTTAGGCTTACTCCTCAAGCAATGTACTTTTGTCTTCATTCTTATAAAACATTTGCCATACAACATTGCCATACAACATGTGAATTGTGACCCAGTTTGTACTAGAAATTACACACCCTAAAGGATAGTTCTGGTTTTTTTTAACTTTGTTGTGTCACTTTGTTATTAAGAGATTCTTTGTTATCATTCTCTTTGGGGATTGTTTTAAATTTGGGTTTTTTTCTTGTATTTTACCTGTATCGTCTTACATGCCAATAAAGGCTTGGTGCTATAATGTACTTTTCTCTTCATTCTTATAAGACATTTGCCATACAACATGATACAAAATCAAAAGCATCATTTGGCCTATGGGCCAAATTTCTTGGCTTGCCAAAAAACACTAAGCTTGTAGCAGTTCTGAACTGTGCTTCTGCCTCTTTGCTGATTGCAGATATACAGCCTGGACATGGCAAGAGGCAGGAGCCTTTTGGTGTGAGCTGAAGGGCACTTGCCCCATGCCTAGAAACCTGGATACAGAACTCGCCCAGGAAGTGGCATTGTGTTTTCTTTATTAATTGTATTTTGCTCATTTAGACTGTTGGTTTACTTAGGTACTGATACTGCTTTGGGTCAGGTAGAAAAGAGGGTAATTAAACAAAAAAAAGTTTCTTGATGGTTGCTTTACTTTTTTACCGTTAACACGGGAGAGCTCTGACCTGGGTAGCCCAGACTAGCATGATCTCATATCTCAGAAGGTAAGCAGTGTTGAACATGGTAACTATTTGGATGGGAGACCTCCAATTAATAACAGGGTCATGATGTGGAGGCAGGCAAAGGCAAACTACCTCTGAATACCTCTTACATTGAAAACCTTGCCAGGGGTCAGATGTTGACTTGACAGCAGGAAAAAAAGGGTGAGAATGATGGTTCTTTCTTCCTTTATGGTCCATGCCTTGTCTCAGTCTTCTGCTAACCTAGCCCATGGTGGATTCTGCACAATATAAATATAACATCTTTAGGACATTACAAAAAGAGCTGTTTTTGGATTTCTGTTCCCACAGCACAAGTGTTGCCAGCCAAAATGGATCTTTTTTCCCACCCGCTGCCCAGAGCTCTGGTCAGCCTCACAGTGGTGCCCACCATTTTGTGTGCTGCAGCAGATTCTCTGGGAAGAATCTCCATGGAGGTTTCCTCTGCTTGCAGCTCATCTGTTTACTATTTTGCTGTCAAAAGTAGATGAATAAGGTGGGTTTAGTCTAGCGATCCTGTGCATGTGTCGTTTTTCCTTTTGTTTTGTTTTGAGGGGGATATCTGCGAAGCTGCAACAACACAACTGTGCATATTTGGCTTTCCTTTTTCTAATTGTGTCAATGCAGATCTGAATTCTTATTAGGTTAGCTGTCTATGGCAATGTCACACGGTACAGAATTATTTAATTAATTATTTTATTAATTAGTCTTGTATGCTGCCCTTCTTCTCACAGGCTTAGGGGGCTCGCAACATATTTAATAATACATAAATAATAATACATAAAATTATACATACTTAATAATACATAATTAACAACTATTACAGCAATTCTAAGTCTGTTGGCACCCTAGTTCCTAACAGGAGGGAAAATATAACAGGCGGGGGCAAACTGATGAAAACCAGTAGCCGCCTCAACAGTACATCAGGTAGAACAGCTCTGTCTTACAGTTGTGAGTTAAGATATGCTAAAGATATGCTATATTAACTAGATCACCTCTCAGGAAATTCTAAAATACACCCTCTCATTCACCATCTGTACTCACTGAATGTAGTGCATGTCTCCTTCATCTTCACATTTTCCTCCTCAGTCCCTACATCTCTTCTGCCACTTGTGCTCAAGTAGCACATTTACTTCAGAATGGCAGTCGTTGAAATGACTTTTCACATGAGCTCACCTTTAGTCTGGCAGTCCGAGTGACAATATGAACCATGAACCTTTATTGTAGGAAAAGCTGCTTCCTTTTCAATGCAAGAGCAGCCAGCTTAGGAAATCTCTCTTCCACGGTGATGAGCATTCCTTGAGGATGCTTTGTCTCCTTCCCTCCCTCAAAGTAATATTTAACATAGCTACAAGCAATTTGTTGTTTAAAAGAACTGATTAGCACAGTTGTTATCCATCACAGTATGCTACATTCCCGGTGTTAAAACATTAGCCAAGTGCTATCCTATAACCATTAAATTACCTTTGGTTTCTTTCAATCAGATGGCAGGGTTTTTTTTTAAAAAAACCACAGTCTGATTAACAGAGTTCTGTTTACCCATATGGGAGAAGGTGACTGACCAGATGTTCTGATTCTAAAAGATCAGTTGGTGTCCCAGTGATTTCCGCTGGGACATTGAATGGTCCCAGATTTTCCTGCTGTGAGCTTGGGCAGCACAAAAGTTGCTTGCCGGGTAAAAACCCCTTCAGCCACGAAGGCATTTGGATACAAGGGGATTAAGGGCGAATCCCCTTCTAGGAGCAGGGGAGGGGTGGAGAGAGAAGGTTTGAAGATTCCTCCAATGTGGCAATGAATTACTGGTATTATAAATGGCTGATAGAGCAATATTGGTAGGGAGAAAGAAAGCAACACAAAGTTCACCAGAGCATATAGCTTTGGTATGGAGATGCCAGTTTTGACTGTATGCATAACTGCAGAACATTTCCCCTCTACAGTAATGTGTGTTTGTATTTGCAGATAAGATGGGGGAGGGAGACAGAGAAGAGAGAGGGAGGGAGGGGGAGGAAATCCTCTTTGTCTTGGGAAGTGCCTCAGAGAGATCTCATGTGTTGTAATGTAAAACTGCCCAGGTGGCTAGATTGACCATATGTCACAAATGTGAGTGCTGTGCCTGTCTCACTGTAAATTCCGCTCTTTACCAGGATAAAAGAATATCTATTTAATATGGAATGAAGGCAGTTTGGCAGGAGTGGTGCTCCTTCAGGTAAGCCAGAACACAGCAGTAACACTGATTAAAACGAACCCTCTATTCTGCACCTGTCATGTCCACCTCCTACTACACAAAGGCCCTCACTTGTTTATTTACCTGTAGAGCTGTTATAATATTTTGCTTTCTAAAGAGATTTGAACCCCACCACCTGCCATAGCTTTTTGGGTATTTCCTCCCGCAATGACAACAACAAAAAGCACTCTTTGGCTCAAGTGTTCACCACCTCATTGTTCTGCTCTGCAGCATTTGGGAGGTGGGGGTGGGAGAAGATGAATCAAGAAGCACAGGATCCAAACAGAAATTATTATTGATTTAATCACATAATCAGCAGCAAACACTTCAGGCTAAGATAGCAAATCCATAACAGCCTGCCCACATAACCACCCTTACAAATTTACCGGCAAACCACGGCACACACTTAGCAAACAAGGAGAGCAAGGGTCACCTTCACTTGGCGGCAAAATATTGACATCCCTAAAGCTTAAATATGTTTTGAGTTAAGTGTTATCAATCAGTGATAAGAGTAGAATGTCTGTTAAACATAACTACATTGGCAGGAGGATTATAGAATGCTTTCTTGCCATAATCTAGAAGCATCTTTCAGACAAAACTCTGCTTGAAATCAATTGTGCACAAGGAGCTGCCTGCTGAGACCTATTCAGTGTCATACAAAAGAAGAGAGAGTCTCTCTGTGATCTTTAACCATAACCGGTTATCTAATGAGACCAGGGCTTTAATTTCTTTTCACATCAAACATAGAATCAATGCTCTGGATTCAACAATGTGTGTAAACAGGCTGTGAAGCCATCTCTTCAGATGGGAGCCAATTTAGCCTTCCAAGCCCCCTGGCATACTTATTTCAATGAATCCCCTTTTTAGTTCCAGGTAGCTGCACCCATCAGGTTATTCCTGGCTTCTTCCTAGTAGATGGCAAGGCTGGCTCATATGCTGAAGGCTCTCCCAGCATCTTATTATGGAGTTAATTCACACTTCACGTCTGTGCTCCCGTAACAAATAGTTCACAAAAGACAAAAGTATGCATTTCAGAAAAATGCTTCTTAGATAGGACTGGGAAGTAGCTGACCATAATTTCTCACATGATTCCCCTACTTCATACCAAGTAGGCCTCTTTGCATAGATTCTTTCACACTGGTCATATTACAATAATGAGAAGGTTTATATCCAGAAAAATAGGGGATCAGGAACTCAGAATAAAAGGAATTCTATTTATGTAGAGGGTTAGGTTGATGGGAGTCAGGGATGCCTACTTAAGTGCACAGAGGTAGGCTGTGAACTTGATGTACATACATACATGTGTGTGCTTGTATGCCAGCATGGTGTAATGGTTAAGAACAGGTGGATTCTAATCTGGAGAACTGGGTTTGATCCCCAAGTCCTCAACATGAGTGGCAGACTATTATCTGGTGAACCAGATTTGTTTCCCCACTCTTACAGTCCTGCTGGGTGACCTTGGGCTAGTCACAGTTCCTTCAAAACCCTCTCAGCCCCACGTATCTCACAAGATGTCTGTTGTGGGGAGAGAAAGGGAAAGGAGTTTGCAGCCTTGAGTCTACTTACAGGACAGAAAAGAGGGGTATAAATCAAAAGTCCACCTCCTCCTCCTTTTTCTAACATAATTGGGCACTTGTGTCACTATCTGCTGCCCAGTCCACAAGCAAAGCATTCCTGTTTCGATCATTGTGCAAAGTGGTTCTTAACATTCAGAAAATGTTTGTCTTTAATAGACTGCATTATTAGGATCATCTACCTCTTGGAATTTCCTGTTAGGGGAAGTGAATGATCATAATAGTGCAATGGACATATGGGTCCTACTATAAATTCTATAATTTTATATCGATCCAAGCCTATTAAAAGATTAATCCAGGGCCCATTGAGATATACATTGGATCAGGACTAGTTTTGGGCTTTGGGGAACCTTGGAATAATGCTAACCAATGGGGCCCATCCCAGACATGGCTGTGATACAGATGCAAAAGGCAGGCAAGCCAATGGCAGCTGCTGTTCCAAACTGCTGTTTCTTCTTGGTCACTCACCTAGGTGAGTGAACTGATGCTGCTGTTGCTGAGTTGCTACCATACCTAGCATCTATCCTTGGATATGCAAGCAAGCAGCACACCTACTGCCTGTCTTCTAACTCTTATGCACTAGAGGATAGGAGATGTAAGAAGCCTATGTGCATACCAAAAGAAGGAGAAAGGGTGTGCAGACTCAATTATTTCAGTATGCCACTATTGCCCCACTCTGGGGCATTTCAGTATGCCATTACTGCCCCACTCTGGGGGAGTGCGCAGGCTGCAAGCACTGTTGCTGCACACAGGCACCCCTGTTCAAGTCCCTGGGGCATTGGTATTTGGCCAACAATGCTGACCCAGAATAGGATGCCCAGGGAGAAATTTGAATGTGTCTTGAAATGCAATGCGCTATAGGGAAGAAAGTGACTGATCCTTGTGTGCAGTGATCCTCCTTCTTATTGACAAGGGAGAAGGGAATGACTGTGCTCTAAGTCCCTGCTCAGGGACTTTTGTGATGGGCAGGTAATAAATATACAGGAAATAAGTAAATAAGTAAATATTGCACCAATAGACTCCTTTAAAGTGTCTCCTGGAGCCACTATGTGTATCACGGTCAAAAACCCAGACTTTCCCTTTTCACTTGCTGAGACAGGAGGAGGACCACATTATGCATAGTATTTTTAAAAGGGGGTAGTTGCCATTTTATAGGCAGCAAACATTTTCAGCCTTGTCCAAGCTTCTCTAAAAATATCACTGAAGTGGAGAGGACTCTTCCCTTGGGATCTCTGTGTGAGGAAAATGCAATGAGAAGGGAAAGTATTTTTTGGCCCATCCCTCATGTACACTACTGTATTGCTTTGTTTATATAATAGAAATTTTTAAAGAATCATCTGAATGTTAGTATCTGTAACATTTATTCATTTATTATGCTATTTGTTTGTATCTAACCTTTCTATTCATTAATGGGTCCTCAGGTTGGATTATAACTAATTTAAAAAACAAGAGCCACAAAAGTATAATAGAAAGCCATTCACTAGCACCCAATCCCTAATGCTCAAAACAACACCAGAAAACCAACAACGCTAAAATCAAGATCAATTAAAAAGTAGCATTGTTAAAAGGACATAAAGGTACACAGCAGCATAACCAGTGAAAGTCCTAGCAAAAATAACAAAAAGCTTTTAAAGCATTTGGCAGAATGCCATAGTGATAGGAAAAGCAAACTTCCTTTGGGAGGAAGTTTGAAAGTTGCTCATGCTCTCTTGCAGCCCTGCAACTGGGGGACCCCGTGAAATTGCATCAGTGTTTGGGCAGACCCATATTCAAAAAGAAAACAACATTTTCTTCCTTTTCTCGTCTGGAGAACTGAGTTTGATTCCCCACTCCTCCACCTGAGCGGTGGAAGCTTATCTGGTGAACCAGATGTGTTTCTGCACTCCTACATTCCTGCTGGGTGACCTTGAACTAGTCACAGTTCTTTGGAACTCTCTCAGTCCCACCTACCCCACTGTTGTGAGGAGTCTGTTGTTGGGAGAGGAAGGTAAAGGAGCTTGTAAGCCACCTTGAGTCTCCTTACAGAAGAGAAAGGTGGGATTAAAAACCAAACTCTTCTTCTTCTTTTAGCATTTTTCCTCCTTCTTCAGCACACCAGTTTAACGGGTTGGAGTGGGCAGCCTACAGATTGAATTTGGTGTTCGTTTGGTACTATTTGTTAGCTGTTACCTACAAATATGAATTGAAACAGTTAATAATAATAAAAACCTAGAAACAATTGCAAGATAAATAGTGCAATCCTAAGCAGAGTTATACTTTCTAAGTCTGTTGGTTTCAATGGAATTAGAAGGGTGCAACTCTGTTTAGAAGATTGCTCTGATCATCAGAAAACGAGTCAGACTGCAAGATCATGTGCTAAATATTTTGTTGAATAAGAAACTGCTATGGGTTGTCTTCTGGTTTTATATACCACAACAACAAATATAGATGTCCTTGGTAATGTATTTGATTGGAGACTGGAAGAGATGTCGTTACAAAATTTGATATCCTAGCAAAGGTACAGAAACATTATATAACACGACTACAGTGTGTAATAATCAAACCCAGCCACCTGAAGATTGGTCACCTGGAATTTTGCTGTATTTGCTCATAAATGCCTTTCTCAGGGAATAAATACACTATTTTGCAAATGCATTCACTGGACATAGTTAACCTTCACAAGCCACAAAGGTACCATAATTAAAACTACTAGAAACAGATTCCATATCTAATTGGGAATCCCTATAATTCATTGTTTAAACTTAGATAGCATCACAGATTTTATTCCAGCTATCCGAAACTGAGAGTTCAAGGAGACTTTTTGGGCAGATTCCATTTTTTAGTGTTACCAATACACAAGCGAGCTTTATGGGTCTGTGCCACAACAGAGCTCATAAACTTTAGCTCATAAACAATCTGGTCAAGGTTCCCTGCAAAAGATATAGGAAAACTATTCAGAATGGTTTTGTTGTATAACTTCACAGATATTCAAAATATCCATGCTTTATAATTCAGTTCCATACATAATATCAACGACTACTTTTTTCTATAAATACGTTGTTGAGACCATCAAACGCCTATTTTTTTTGGGGTGCTAGGAGATCCCCCAAAATTACAGCTCATCTACAGACTACAGATATCAGTCCCCCTGAAGGAAATGGATGCTCTGGAGGGTGGACTCTGTAGCATTGTGCTCTACTGAGGTCCCTGTTTTCCTAGGGTCCATCCCCAATTCTCCAGGATTTTCCCAATTTGGATTTTACAACACTATTCCCCCCCCACCCAGTTGCCATGTGGGGACCTCACAACACTATCTAGGGGTGCACACCATTTTATGGTTTTTTTTAAAAAAAAAATTGGGTTTATTGGACCCAAAAATGTTCAGAAAGCTGAAAAATGCTGAATACTCACATGGGCAAATGGTGTTTTATTTTATTTTAACTTTTTTTGGCTTTTTCTGGGTATCTAAAATTTTTCCTCTACATAAAATCTATGGAGAAAATTTTTTGAGGCTCTGAGGCTAAGTTTGGGTTAAGGGATCCCACCTTCCTTTGGAAACAACTGAAAACTCCAATGTTCAAATTTGCAGCACAGCTGTTTGTGACTGTCCTGCCAGTGAACTTTGGATTGGGGGAGTCCAGTTCTATGAACACACATAGAATTGGAGGCTTCTTCCTTTTGGCTTTGGCACACTTGGCAGCACCTGCATGTAGCAGGTGGGTGTCCTTCAGACTGCATGCCAAGTGATCTGTGAGATGTTGGCATTTCTGGAGCTGATCCTAGAAGGCACGAGTTGCATCATCCAGCCTGGGATTCTCTACAGAACCCAGACCCAAGGCATTTTTAGCCAAGAGCTGCAGAAAGTAGGCCACACAGTAAATGAGATACAGGCCTGCTGTTGCTGCCCTAGTGTTTGTGCCGCCATCTGTCACTATGAAACCCGTGGTGATGTCCCTGCCTACCCAGCCTGCTGTCTTTCTTTTGAGGGCAGCAGAGATGTTGTCTGAAGTATGTGCCTGGAGAGAAGCATGGAGAGGAGACTTGTGATAGCCAGACTGTCAGCCTTCACCCTGTCTAGCACTGGCCTCCCCACCAGTGCACCATCATAATAGGAACACATGATGTACCCAAGAGCTGGTCCAGATGTTGGAAGTGAAGTACACAGCTCCCCCTGGCAACCCTGTACAACAATGTCATCATACTCCTACTCATTGTGGTTCCTGAAGGAGGTATGTACCAGGGATAGGCATCTTTGAGCAGCATGAAGAACCTGACTTTTTCTATTGTTCTGAAGGGCTTCCTGTCAATTGCGTTCATGTGACCAATAAGACTGGTGACCACCTGCTTCCCACCTCCTGGCTTCCTTGTTCCTTCAAGATGTATTTCCCTCTTGCTCCTATTGTCCTGGAAATTAGCCATAATGCAGGAAAAAGGCAGCAGGAACAATCCAGCAAAGGGGAAGGCCACCTTTGCCAGCTCAGCACACCCACCTGAAAACCCACCAGACACTAGCCAAAGTAATTTTTTTTGGTGGGGGGAGCTAAAGTTTAAAGACCAATCACCAGTCTCATGAACGGGCTTTAATATTGTTTAAGATTTAAAATAATTTTTCCCTGTGCCCTTACATGGGCTGTGCAAAAGCCGAAGACTTAAAAAAAAACCCTATTTGACTTAATTCAAATAGACTTTAAAAAAGGTTCAGTGTATCTGAATGCACAGCCCTAACACCAGTGGTGGGATCCAAAAATTTTAGTAACAGGTTCCCATGGTGGTGGGATTCAAACTGTGGCACAGCGCCAATGGGGCTGGACGGGGCACGACGGGGGCGTGGCCGGGCATTCCAAAGGCGGGGCATTCCAGAGGCGGGGCATTCCTGGGCGGGGCTGTGGCAAGGATGCAATCGCTGCGCCGGTCCTTGGGCAGGAAACGAATGCACGCAGGCGCAGGCTGCCACGCACGCCTGTGCACCTCCTGCTAGACTGCTTCAAGTTCTGCACGCTACTGCTGAGAGGAGGGGGCGTAACTAAGGCAAAAATCACATGGCAAAATCACCAATTAGTAACCCCCTCTCAGCAAACACAAATAATTAGTAACCTACTCTCGGGAACCTGTGAGAACCTGCTGGATCCCACCTCTGCCTAACACTATCTTGCCAATCATGTTCAAAGTTTAAAAAGGCTTTTAAAAACCACATTCACTTTAACTTGGATCAACTTCAGATGAAAGTATTTTTGATTTTGTCAACTCCACCCAGTTCTTTGTAACAGAAGCTCTAACTGATGTATTTATTTCATGTATTTATTTGCTTCACTTTTACTCTGCCTTTCTCCCCAAAAGGGACCCAAAGTACCTTATGTTATTCTCTTTTCCTTCATCCTCACATCCGCCCTGTGAGGTAGGTCTGGCTGAGAATACGACTGGCCCAATGTCAACCCAGGAATATTCTATGGTGAAGAGTGGGTTTGAATCTGGGTCTCCCAGATCGTGGTTCAGCACTCTGACCTCTTTACCAGACTGGCTGTCTGAATGTATTTTGATGCTTAGGAGAAAAAGCAGAAAAGGAAGACTGCATTGTCATAGAAAATCTTTTCTACCTTGTGACTTTACCAGCTGCAATTCTATACTGAGCGACTAGTCTCTTGTACCAGTGGTTACTAAAATAAAGTTTTTAGGGATTCATGGCAAACTATAGCCTCATGGTGTTATTAATAATGTAGAATAAATAGGGTCCAAGTTAGTTATATCTGAGTACAACCAGAGAAAAAAAGTTGTTGTCAATTTGAGCCACAGAGATATACTTTAAGATATCCTATTTATTTTCTCACCGGTAAGCTCTTTAAGTTGCTTTTCTGTTCTGTATCTGATTTGCTTCCAGACTCCAGGGGGAAAAAAGCTGATGACATTCAGAGGTTGAAAATATTTTTTTTAATTTAAAGAAATTAAGATGAGAGTGGAGGAATCTTAAGACAAAGGTTGCCCAAATTTGAAGCAGCAGTTTTGTAATAAGACTTGAAAATCTTAAAAGGTGTGGTGCCAATGCTACATGTTTAAAGCCAAAGCACACACCTACAGGAACATTAAGAGAGAGTCAATTATTAGACTGGAGATAATGTTAGCTATAGATATTGGATTATAGTAATAACACTCTGTGATATTATGGAGTCTTCCTCTATATTTAGTTTAATTAGAAATCTTTTTCTATTGATCCTATAATTAACAGTAACAACCATAAAGGCAATTACAAAAGAATATAGACATAAATCAGATAGATACTGTATAAACAAATTAACTTAATTTAACAGGCCTGGAGAAATCATTATGCATGGGTATCTGGGACTTTTAAACAGAATGCAAAACTTCATAAAAGAGCTACCATCTTTCTATTCCTTGGCTCCATCATGAACCAAAAGGAAGATTGCAAACAAGAAATCAGAAGACTGAGACTGGGAAAGGCAGCCATGAAGAAACTGGAAAAAATTCTTAAGTGTAAGAATGTATTACTGGCAACCAAGATCAAGTTAAGTCATGCCATAATGTTCCCCATTAGTATGTTTGGACATGAAAACTGGACGGTGAAGAAATCTGACAGGAAGAAGTTGATTCCTTTGAAATGAGATGTGTAGGAAGAGATTGTTATGGATAATGCCAAACGCCAAAAAGCCCAACAATAAATAAGTGGGTTCTAAATCTAATCAAGCCTGAAGTGTCCCTAGAAGCTAAAATGACTAAACTGAGGCTATCATACTATGGTCACATAATGAGAAGACAAGGACCGAATCCCCGCTGGGAAATTCAATCTGGATCAAACCAAGTTTGAAAATAAACTGCACCTTTTTATCGAGGTTTCAACCTCCCCACCGCAGAATGTTTCCAGTGAAGACATCTAGGCCTATCTTAGATTCAAGAAATGTAACAATCCCCACTACCATGCGATCGGCTTGGGGGGGGTGTCTCCTGATTGGCTGTTGTGCATTGTTGGGGCGGGACCTTTTTTCTCCTGCAAAAAAGTGCTCACATTATGATGTCAGCACGTCATCACATCAGCACATCTCCCCTGCCGAAGTTTCTGGTTGGTTATCGTTCTCTCATGCTCTTGCGAGAACAGCCCTGCATGCACTGATTGGTTGTAAGGCATTTGCATCACACTCCACAACGATAAATTTGAACCAAGATTAGACCCCCGATCCTCCCCTCCAAACTGGATTGAAGACGTGTTTTTTGAAAAAGTGGTACTTTTAAGCAGGTTCGGCAAAGACACGGGATAAGGGGGAGAATGAGCACCAGAAGCGGGATGAATCCTTGTTTGTCAATCAGGCCGTGGGGAGTTCTTCCTGAATCCTTGATATTTTGTGTGAGTTTCATGCAATTAATTGACCGTGGGGAATCAGCCAAGAGTTACTGCAAAAGACTATAATGTTAGGGAAGATTGAAGGCAACAGGAAAAGAGGAAGATAGAATTTGAGATGGAGTGACTTTATAAAGGAAGCCATGAACCCAGTTTGCAAGACATGAGTAAGGCTGTTAATGATAGGACATAGGGTTGCCATGAGTCAGAAGCGACTTGATGGCACTTCACACACACACACACATGTACATGCACACGCACACGCACAGAGGCGTAGCTCCAAAGGGTCAAGGGGGTGCACAATGCACTGGGCGGGCGCCCCTGTGGGGGTGTGGTGAAAGCATTCCGGGGGCATAGCGGGGACATTCCGGGGTGGGATGGGGGTGGAGGTTGCACCAGTGCACTGGGCGCTTCCCCCTTGCTACACCTCTGCGCGTGCGCGCACATGCACGCACACATACGCAAACGCACGCACACACACACACAGTGCAAATCCCCTTGAAATAATCAGCGTTTCACCAGCAAAGGCTTGGGTCAATTCCATTGTATATAAAATACTCACAGTCTGCTGTGTGCACTCTTGTAACATCCTCCTAGCATGTCATTTTATCTAGTTTGATTGGATGGAGCCACATTAAGTAAAGTGGCATATCTAGAGTTTACCAAAGGTAAAATAGTTGTTCAGAAGAAGAAACATCTGGTGACTGTTTCCATTAAGATAGGGTGGTGAGATCCATGGCTGTACTAATAGTAGAAGGTTTCCTTTTACTAACTTAATATAACATGACTGGAAAGATCATTATGCATAGATTTCTGGGACTTTTAAACTGAATAGGAAACTTTATTAGAGAGCAAACACCTTAATCATTCACCCAGTCCTCATACTGAGGGCTATATCTATCCTACTGGATACTATAAACTGTTGTGTTCTTTCACTGGCTCATCTCAGATCTCAGTGTCCTTAAAAGGAGGTACATATTGGAAGAATGTATGGGCACAAATGAGACAGCGCCCAATCATAGTGAATGGCTGCATATCAGGAAGGGGCAGAAAGGATTTGACCTCATGAGCCTTCATGTCTAGCTCATTATCCCTGGCTTTTCCTTTTCACTGTGCTCACTGTATTTGAAAATTCTGCCCAAGACATATCCAGCACTGTTGCATACTTGCAAAATGAGCTTTTAAGCTGCACACTGGCAAGCTTGCTCAATCTGGCAAGCTGTCAGCTGAACAGCACCTACTCAGTCATGATGCCTGCCTTCACTCCCACTCACAGGCAGACATATGTTTGGCCCTTACAATGTGTAGCCAATCCTCCTTGCTAGGTTGGGCTGCTATATTTTCAGATGGGCTTGCAACAGCATTAATGGAGAACCAGTTTTCCTTATAACCATAGAAACTTTTATAAGCCTCTCAGTCAGTATCCACTGCAACTTCAGTGTCTCTGAACTGTGAGCATCAGAAATGTGCAAATTTAAGTGGAACCAATATTTTTAATTTTATAAATTGACACGTGTCATGAACAAATAATCACTTGCTTATTTTGCCTGTTTATTTCCTTGATAAATATCCTCCCATACATATCATCTAGAACAAGAATAAAAAAGAATGAAAAACAAATCAGTCTTGGGATTCATACAGACAGAGTTTCCTGGGTCAGATGGGTTGAGCTTGGAGCTTTTATCCCTTTGGATAGAAGTGCAATAACTGACCTTGGTTTGTTGAAGGAAGGAAGGAAGGAAGGAAGGAAGGAAGGAAGGAAGGAAGGAAGGAAGGAAGGAAGGAAGGAAGGAAGGAAGGAAGGAAGGAAGGAAGGAAGGAAGGAAGGAAGGAAGGAAGGAAGGAAGGAAGGAAGGAAGGAACTCTCATATTTAAATGCTCTTGTTCAGAAATCTGAGTACCAATGAGCAAAAGCAAGTAGCAAAAGCAATTTTTTAAAGTTCATTCCCTGGGTTTAGATAACATATACAAGCCCCCAATTTTAAGAGTAGAAAGAATAAATTCAACTACAGAAAGTGTAATTCCTTTATCACTACCAGCCAAGAGGAATAGAAAGTGAAAATCATGTGAGCAGCCAGGAAACATACAGTGCAATCCTAAAGTTACTCTGGTTTAAGCCCATTTATTTTAACTCTTCTTAAGATTGTTTCATTAGTAATAAGTCTATGGGGATTCAGCTTTTATTGGAAATAGTGAAAAAATTGGGTCTCATATAAGAAAAATACTGATGGGGGGGGCACACCCCTAATTGGGACTGTAAGAAAGTTAAAATATTATTGCTAGACAAGAAATAAAGGGCTTGAAAAGTCCCAAAGAAGTGGAGAACAAACTGTTTAGCATTCTGTTTAACTCTATCCTGATCATACTTCCTTAAACATCAAAAGATGTCTGTCTAACTCAAGGATATTTGAAGAACGGGATGGAAATTTTTCTTAATTTAGATTTAGAATAATTAATTACAAGTTGATCCTCTTTACAAAAATCTGCCATGGTATGGAGTGCACCCTTTAGTCCCACAATGGTGCCGGTAGGAAAAAACCTACAGCATCATCTACAAAAAGCAGAAGAGGAATGGAATGGGAGTGCAGCCTAGGAGGATGAAATGGGTTAATCTATGGGTTAATCTACGAGGCAAGTCATGGAGATATAGATTAAAGAACTCCAGTGCTAAAACACAGCCCTGTTGAACACCTTTTGTCACGAAGATGGGGTTTGAATAATTTCGAGGAACAGTACATCTAACCTTCATCGAGGAAGCAGAATATATTTTCTTGAGAAATAGCAATCTATCAGCGATATTTCAACGTTTCAATTTAATCTGTAGATGAGGGTGAGAGATTGAATCAAAAACAGCCTATGAATCAATAAATGTTAATGTTGTAACTTCTATAGCTTGTTTTTGAACAACAAAAAATAAGTGGCTCTAGCTGGAGTAGAACACCCAGTTTCTCACTGTGAATATAGTTCTGGCCTGGTCTTTTGTTAAACTTTCCTAGTCACCAAAATGCTTGTCCATTTTTTTTCTTAACCCCCCCCCTCCAAATCCATTTTTATTATATTTATGACTTAAATTACTTGTTTTTGCATTTGTTTTTTGCTTCCTTTCGTTTCAAAGCAATTTTTTTCTACCTGTCAGTTTTTGCCTCCGATCCAATTGCGATGAAATTCTTACAGATTGTACCCTTACCTAGGGGATCTTCTTTGCCAAACTGCATATTGATGGGAAACTTGCATTTGCAGTGGGCAGAGGGAAGCAAGGCAAACCAAGAATGCCAGTAGTGTGGAAAACTGCACAAAAATAATATAGAAATACTAAATAGAAATATTTTGGGGCAAACATCATGTATAGCGGAAGTGTAGAGGATATGAAGGGAATTGCCTTATGTGAGGTTGCAACTTCCAGAATCCCCGCCCATTGCCTCTGCTTGGTTTGTGATACTGCTGGGTGAGTTTTTTCCTTCTCCCCTGAAGCGGTGGTAAATGCTTCCAGGGGACATGTGGAGGACACATACGCCACCTGGGTGCATGCACCAATGTAGTCCATACGTGTGGGGGGTGAAAGAAATGGTACGAATCCCCAATATAAGCAGGCTAGAAGCAGGAGGCAGCATGGCTGTGCCTGGAGTGCTCACACTGCTTCCCTCTCTGAGCAGGCTGCTCGGCCTTTGGCTGGAGCAGGAAGCAGGCTAGGAACTGGAAGCAGCGCGGCTGTGTCTGGAGCGCTCCAGGTGTGGCCATGCTGATTTCCTCTCTGAGTGGGCTGGGAGTAGGAAGAGCATGACCTCAGTGGAGTGCTCCAGGAACAGCCTCGCTGCTTCCCTCTTTGAGCAGGCTGGGAGCAGGAAGCAGCGTGGCCTCAGCAGGAGTGCTCCAGGCGTGGTTGCACTGCTTCCCTCTCCAAGCGGGCTGCTCGGCCTCTGGTTGGAGCAGGGAGCAGGCTGAGAGCAGGACTGCGCTGCAGGCAGGGCTGCGCTGCTTGCTTCTCTAAGTGGGCTGCACGGCCTCCGGCAGGAGCAGGAAGCAGCGCAGCCTCGACTGGAGCGCTACAGGCACAGCTGTGCTGCTTCCTTCTCCAAGCAAGCTGCTTGGCCTCTGGCGTAGGCTCTGATGGAGGTGGGGTGGGCGGCAGCCTGTTGCAGGCCCACTGGGTGCCCCTTGAGTTGAGGAGCACCCAGCCAGACCATGGCAGGTTGCTGCCGAGCCACCCCACCCCACCTCCATTGGAGTGCATGCCTGCTTGCAGGCTTCTGCAGGGCCCCTGGGTGACCCTCGGCACTGCCCCGCCAGGCTGTCCAGGACCACCACTGGCTCAGGTAAGTGGAGTTCAGGGGATGGGGGTGGGGGGTGCCATTTTGTCCTGGATGCCATTTTCCCCTGCTATGCCTCTCCCTCTCCCTAAGGACACAATGAATTATTGCATGTATCGCTTCTTGGCCTTTTGGCTAAGATCAAGTGTAATTATTGCACGTAATTTTCTCAGTTTCTAGTTGTGTGTTTGTGTGTGTTTGTTTACTTAATGGAGCAGTGACTGCTGTGGATTTTATGCATTGCACACATATTACTGAGAAAAGATCTCATATGATGCTTCCCGTTCATAGGGGGTCAACTGTAGCACTTGCCTCTGTGAATTCATTTAAGCCAAGGATGCCCAACAACATGCCCACCAGCACTTCTGATGCCCACTGAGGTTTTCAGAAAATCAGCAGGACCATTCTAAGTCTAAGCTTGCTACTGGCTGCCTTCATTCAGATTAACAAGTTTTCCACAGTTGTAATACTACCCTCAGCAACTAGAGAGCAGGAGGATTGGTATGCCCCTAGTCTTTCTTTAATCTCTCTGTGTTCCATTTTCCCTTCTCTCCCCCACTCAAGCATTCCTCCTTTTCCAAACTTGCTGCTCTCCTAGTGGATGGCCCATACCACCAGTCAGGATACAGATAATACAGTTTGACAGATCAATGGCTTGACTGAGAACAAGGCTGTTTCATTTGTTCAGCATAGTTGCTATTCAATTCTTTTGCAAAACAAGGAGTGAGGTAATGAGGAGTGAGGTAATGGCTTTGCCTCCTGTGGCAGCCATTTTCAGGTTGTGTTTTTCACCCCTTCCTTGAAATTCCAAAGGTGCCTGCTGGTTTAAAATGGTTGGGAACCCCTGACCAAATTAACAACCGTGTCTATAGGGTGGGGAAAGTCTATCAGTCTCTGACTTCTTGATAGTCTACAGTGCAGTACACCAGGGTATACAAGGAAAATTTCTTTTTTATTAGTAAACAGAAGCCCTACAGAATCAAAGTCATCTCCAATCAAGGTAGCCCTCAGTAAATTACAAGTGTCTGTCTACTTTCTGGAGATGATCACCAATTATGACTGTACTTTCTTCCTCAGCATGAGCACAATGACCACATCCATACAATTTTCCTTTCAATCCCTCCCATGTTGTCTACTGTCAGGTTGATTTCCCTCTATCTCCTGGGCACACTGCTTTGATTCAAGTGACAAAAAGACTCTGAGGTCTACATGCCCTGTCACAGACATGTATTGCCCTCCTTAGGGACTCTGTTAGCTTCCATATTGGGTCTCTGGTACATGGCCTCCTTTGTGCTAAATCAATGAGTCATTGTCAACATCAAGAAAGCAGCAGAAAACCTCTGGTCAGGCAATATTGATAGAAGTAGGACTGGGATTGTTGTTTGGTCTCCCTTCCCGACCCATTTGAGGCAGATATTGAAACAGGCTATCTGGGTGTTTTCCTATTCCCTGACCACTCAAGGAACCTCTCTAGAACACCATTTCAACACAATTGCTTCATGTATACAAAAGCATTTGTACGTGGAATAATCACATGTAATGATCTACCCAGAGATTTCATGTGGGCAACATGTGAAGCATACCTCAGTATCATTTAGGAAATGGATACTTCCATTCTCCATATGCTTACTTCATGCTAATGCAAAGCATTAAAATACATTCCCTTCTCACTTCCAAAGAACAGATTAAGGATTTTTTTTATCAATATATCATTACAGACTTCAGCACATTCTTAATTTCTTAAAATGTAAAATAGGCGGAAAGAAAATTAGAATCTATTGTTGGCTAGTGTGAAGGGGTCAGCATTTAATTTTTGATCTATACTCAGCCTATGGATTTTGGAAAGGCATATTAAAATTTATTAAAAGTGATCAGTATTCTTTTCTTTAAAATAGCTGATGGGACCACTGGGACTGTCATCATCAATTTTATCAGCAATGCTCCAGCAGTCTTCACACAACAACCTTTGTCAGTACATAAATAAAGAGAAATGAATACAATTAGGAGGTTTAAAACTAACACTGCTAAAGTGAAAAGAAGCATTTTTTCTGAAGTCATTCTTTGATTTTGAACACTTTATTGCAAACATAGCTTTATGTGTTTTTCGTGATCTATGTGTAGTTCTTGGTTTTGTTATTCATTATGCTTACTCATTACAGATCTGTCAATTTATAAGTATGTAATTTCCCTCTTATAGGCAATGTCCACTCTTCACAAGAGCATCTTTTTTTACATGTAGGAACTCCAGGAGATAACTTTCTGACATGAAAATTCAAAAAGCATGGGCAAAAATAATGACGTGGTGGGAGATTGTAAATGAACATTACATGATTTGCCTTGCTGGCAGACTTAGTAGGGAACTACTTGCAGATACCCTCTCTGATGTTTACAACTGGTCTCATAGCCATCCCTCCTGGCCTCGAGGGACAGTATTCTGTCACAGTACTCTGGTTTCCAGATTTATATCAGTGACCACCAAAGGGCACTGTTTGGAAATTGACAGTTTTGACTTGTGACCATCAAGGGCATATATTTATGAGGGCTTCATCTCAGACTTGACTGTTTAGTTAAGACCAAACCTAAACAGCTAGGTTTAGTCTTCTCCTATCTATTTGAATATTACAATTCAGGCTTCCAGATTATGTCAATTTGCTTTCTAGAAATTAAAATACGGGTTGATTGGATTTAGTCAATAAAACATAAATGTCCTAATTTAATATAGTGGAGGCCTCGTTATCTAATCATTGATTGTTCTCAGCTTTCATTTGTCCAAATTTGCTGTCGATCCTTCCAGAAAGCTCTTTACAAGGTAAGTATATGGTGATTCCAGTTATCTGAATCTTTGATTATCCCTATGTTTGGCTGTCCTTCTCTGAATTATTTGGATAAATGAGGTTCCCCCCTATATGCTGAGTAGACAAACATAACTTTGTTTCATATTGAATTGCAATAACAAACTATCTGCCAAGAAATGTAGAGTGTTAGACTGGAGAGGGCATTCAATTACCAGGCAGAGTATGAAGGTAGATCTGCTTTGAATTCTTTTATTTTGGGTTTAAAGGAACAGATTGAGCTTAAAATATCTATTGGACTAATTTAATTTCTTTTGTAAAAATGTGTCTCACCCAGAAATTGTCAGTGATATGATAAAGCTAATTAAGACATGCATGGTGTTAACAGTTTCATTAGAGGAGATAATATTGTAGAAGAAAAATAAGAAATCATTATGATGAATGTCTCAACATTACATTACATGTTAATGAAGTGTAAATGATCTAATTATTTTTGAAAGAATATAGATTCGATTAAACTGTCGGAATTAAATTGGAAAGGACAGCCTATTGTACTTTTTATGTACAGACAAGTTAGCGTTAATTAGGCACAATCTACAGGAACAAATGAGGCACAGCCCTCAGTGAACAATCATGTATCCATTGCTCAAGGCAGGTTTCATAAAGAAATATATTAGGGAAAAAATTGTAAGTCAATTAAATACAGTGCTTTAGCAGTGGGAGGGAAAATGAGTAAGATCTCGGTTCCCTCCCCCAACATTTTGAGTGCTAGGCAATCAGGGCGATAGTTATGTTCCATCACTAATTTCATAAATACTAATTTTGCTGATGAGGCATTGTGAGTCTTATGCCTTAAATGACTTTCCAGGAGGCATTTAATGACTTCTGAACAGTTAATATTTCCAGCACTTAAACTCTGATCCAAATTGCGGTTAGAAAGTCGGGAAGAAAATACTTGAAGGTGGCTAGTTATGACCACTGATCTCTGGAAAAAGAATATTGCTCTTTCTGAAATGCGCAACATAGCTAAGTGAATAATGGCAATAATATTGATCTGAGTAGTTTCTGCATGGCTACTCCAGAAAAAAAATATTGTATTCAAAGCCATTTTTAAAAGTCACAAATTAAAACAGAGTTTAAAAATAAATAACACAACCAACAAATCTATAAGAAGTCAATATAAAATCATTGCAGGCGTTAACAATCATCACAGCCAAACTGATTCTTGATGAAACTTTGGGAAGCTGGATTTCTTAATCCAAACCCAAAATATTTACAGGATTAGCACTGATCATCAAGTGATTTAGAGTGAATTCTATGCACACTTACCTGTGAGTAAGCATCATTCAAAACAGTGGGACTTGCTTTTGTGCAGACATCCACAGGATTGTACTGCTAATAGTTCAAAAAAATCACAAAATGCTGTTAGATTATCATTACAGAACAGTTTAATGTTTGGAAAATACCACCTATCATGTCCTATTCCCCCCCCCCCCAGTTTTCTCCCCTATTTTCTCCCCACATTTTAGCATAGCTGTCTATGCTAAAGCATGACGGTTAACTCCACTAAGACACTCTGGGAGCAATCCTAACCAGATCTTCTCAGAAGCAAGTCCTCTGTTATTCATTGGGGCTTACTCCCAGGAAAGCATCTTTAGGATTGCAACCTCTGTTTACTGAGAAAATGACTTTTTTGGGGGTAGGTGGGTTAAGGGACACACAAAGGACACGTATGGTTAGAATATGGTGACCAGCCATCCCACTTTTGGTGGGACATTCCCACCTTGAACGAACTTGTCCCGCGTCCCGCGGGTTTCCCCCAAAGTCCTGGGTTTTGGAAGGCTGCCGCACTGCCTTCTGGGGCGCAAGGCAGTGCGGCAGCCTCCCGCACGGCCGCAGGAGCACATGGCATTCTGGGGCACTGCCATTTCCCACCCTGTGACACGGGGGGCTGCCCACCTGCCTGTCCCGGTTGGCGAAGGTTACCATCTGGTCACCTTAGGTTAGAACATGCTTTAAAAAACTGTGAATAAGCAGTTTAACAGACATATCATTTTCCCCTTTCTCAACCCATTCAAATCCACAAGCCTTCACTGACCATTGTACAACCACATGTTTTCGATCTTAAATGTTTATCGGCATTTGGCTGTGTAAGGGATTGCAGGAATTATCTAATATGTCTCTTAAAAATGTCATGAACAAAATTATATAGTGCCCATTAATAAAAAAATGATTTTCCCATGGAATTCTTTGCACAAGTATGTAGCATCCAAACTGTAAAATATAACATTTATCTGTGGCTTATAAACATAGTAACTATTTGTCTAATTTCTCTTTGAGTTCAATAAGGATGCACTATACCAGGGGTAGGGAACCTGCGGCTCGAGAGCCGCATGCGGCTCTTCTGCCCTTGCACTGCGGCTCCACGAGCCGAGCCCCCGGCTTCATCTTTGCCCGCCGGCTTCATCCCCTCTCGCCTGCCCCGTTACAGCAGGGTGGGCACTTACCCGGTGGCCGGCAAGGCCAAGCCGCCGGCTTCATCCTTGCCCGCCCTGCAGGGAGCAGGGCGGGCGCACCAATTGCCCGCGGCCGGATGGGCAGCGTCGTGGGCTTCCCCTCTCGCCCGCCTTGTTCGAACAGGGCGGGCGCTTCCCCGGCGGCTGGCAAGGCCGAGCCTCTGGCCCCATCCTTGCCCGCCCTGCAGGCAGCAGGGCGAGTGCATCCATGCGCTTCTCAGACTGAGCGGAGTAAAAGGTAAAAAAGCCAAATATATACAGTGTTATCTTTATTTTAAATGTCAAAAATTATTTGCGGCTCCAAGTGTTTTCTTTTCCCGTGGAAAACGGGTCCAAATGGCTCTTTGAGTGTTAAAGGTTCCCTACCCCTGCACTATACGTAACACATTTTATCTACATATGATGGTGATGTATTTGAATATACACTTGGCAGATGAGAGATGCTCCATTTTAACATTTTCATGATCTGATTTCTTAAACTGCTGTTCAAGAAAAATGTTGCCTTGCCAGACTGTGACCAGTCTGAATTATCAATGTTTTCAAAGCAGGTCTAAATAGAGTATGAGATTTCTCCATTAAGAACCAGACTGTTGACAAAGATTTGTTGCATGGGCATGCACATGACCCACCCTTCTTCCAGTCCATTTTTGGGGTTTTTTTAGGGTGTCAGTTTTTTATCTCTTGGCTGTCTAATCTGCTCCTTTAACAGGAAACAATAAGAGACTGGGAGGCCAAGTAGCGAGGAATACCAGCATCAATTGCACCATTAACTCTATGTTTTGCTCGTCTTTCCTGTTTTCTGTATATAGGTCCAAAGATGGGATGTAATCAGAGGCATGAACATAGAAAAAGAACCAAAGCACTCTTAACTGTTAATAGTCCATGGCTTGGGAGATCTGACTAGGCCTCAACTTTTTAGTATGTTCCAGTGTACTGAATAACATCAGCTTGCTGGCACTGCCTCAGAAAATGCAAGGAGTTTTTTGACTGGTACCTACAGAGGGTGGAGTTTAGAGGGGAAGTGGCATCGCTTCCAAGTGGGGCTCCAGGAATTTCTCATGATGGAAAATGCTGACCATTTTTGGTTTCTTGAGGGCAAAGGATTGGGGCTGAGGGTGAAGGTTTACCTGCTATAGGCAGGCAAATTGCAACCTATATTAAAACTACTACTTCTGTCCATTGATGTCTGTTATTATGCCTTCCCGCCTCCAAGTAAGGTCTGTTGTCCTGAGTTGGTTTCCACAGCAACAAGATCAGTTCCCCTGGAGGAATTGGCAGTTTTTGAAGGTGGATTCCATGGCCTCACATTCCTTCTGAGCTCCTTGGAGTTCACAACCTTATTTGCTACTGAAGATAAATGCATCATCAGTATACGTGGCCTTATAACTAAGGTTTGCTTTACCATAATTTTGTTCTCAATATATTGCCTTTCTCTTGGTGGCCAAATTCAGCCTTCAGTTATAGGTGCAATTCTAATTAAAGAAAATTCTTTGAAGAAAAAGATCAATAGCCATGGCCCATACAGGGCCTTATTTTCGAGGCTTTAAAGTCATGATAAACCTGTTATTGAAAGACATGCCAACAGTTTATGTACTTATGCTATTATAGATATTGGCCTGTCGTTCTGTTGGCTTACTAGTATATGATCTTATTAGTCAATCATTTTTATTGGCACATTAACACAAAGTATAATGAGGTTAATTGATTCAATGGAGAGCAGCTTAAACGGGTTATACAATTTAGTGCTTAGATATTATTAGGTTTGCTATCTTGCTAATATATCAAAATTCAAATCATTACAGTAAGTCCAATAGTCATTCACTGGATTAACAAGATAACAGATGTGAGTAATGTTGTATAAAAAGTATGATTAATCATGCTGTCATACAATGTCCCGGAACTAAGTGAAATAATAATTCTGAGGAATTGAAATAATGAATACGGCATAACATTTTTGGAAGATAGGGATGCATTTTTCTGTTTTTTCCCCATTGCTGTTGAAAAAATAGATATTCTGTGCCATTTTCTTTTCAATCTGTCTTTTTGAATTCATTTGAATAATGAAGAATATATGTAAGTATATTCTGGATATATGTAAGTAGTTGCTCTGGTTTTGTTTTTGCTTTATTTAAGTATTTACACTATGTCCCAGTTTTCCTATTAAGCTCATTGTGGATTATAAACAAGACCACAAAGTCAAGGCACACAATTAAAATAAAACATGAAATTTCAATATTTAGGTACCCCCACTTTAAATCTATCAACCCTATACACAGAGGCATAGCTACAATGGGGACTGCTTTGGGTCCCTATTGGGGGAAAAGGCAGGATACAAATAAATTAATTAAATACATAAAGATTACCAGTTAGACATGTGCATCTCCTGGGATGCTCAGGATTCAGCTTTTGCCATTAGAGCTGAAAGGTCTCTTTTCAAGCATTTGTGTGTATCCTGGAATCTCAGCCCTGCACATGCCATGTCCTCAGGCCTCAACACAGTCAAATGCAACCTTAGGATGGTTACATGTAGAAATGGTCGTACATAAAGGCTCTGAATCAATTGCCGAAATAGAGAATCAATTCGCACTGATGTCCCAGTGTCAAATACAGTTGTGGGAACAAGCCAGAAAACTAGTAAATAGTAGTGAAACTAGGAAGGGATTCCTGCTCCCGCTGCTTTCGTCTAGACTTTTCTCATTCTCCTTGATCAATCTTTCTTGCTTCACTGTCCCTGTGGTACTTAGTTCTACTACACTGTGCTGTGTTTCACCTTAGTTTCTTTTTGCCATCTCAATCCATGTAATTTTTAAAGAAAAGAATGAAAATCCAATACAAAATAAAAATAGAACCCAAACTATTTTCACAGCAGTATAGGATTTTAAACACTACACTCATGAACCATATTAAACATTCATATATATAAATTCAGAGCTGCTTCATAAGTTACTTTTTGAATTCCAGTATATAAGTACCCAGATTTATAGGGGAAAAATAATGTAGTGCGGTCAACAGTGAATTGATGCATACACAGTGAAATGCCAAGATTTCCTTATGATAAATCTGAAAACGGGGGCCTTGATTTTTTTCCTGCTTCCTGCTTACTGCACTCATATTTATTGCAGGCAAACCTGGATATTTAAATACATACACAGCACTCACAATTATGTGACTGTGTATTTTGTTGTACCATTTAAAAAACCCGAGTAAGTTTTGTACCTGAGTACAAAAGTAAAGCATGATCTTTTGCTTCTTCTTATCCAGTAATGTTTTCCTTTTACGGATGTGATCATTCTTAATGGCCTGGGTCCTGTTATACATTTGTGGTGGAAAGCCCTGAACATGCTGACTGCCCCTTGAAGAGATTTCATCAATGTAAAGCAGATTTATGCTTAACTGCATCACTTTTCATACTGTGATTTGATAACCGTGATGCTAGTAGGTTAATCATATTGATGAAGTATCCAGAAAGACTGTGCTTAACAATCGCTTACCCTGTGGAAAAGTAACCTGATTGACTGGGAACCTTTTCACCTTCTGTGGCAAGGGAATAGCAGCTGGCTTGGCCCTGTGTTCAAACATAGACTGGCACATAACCCAAGGGCAGTATTACTAGTGAAGGATTGATCTGAAATTAACAAAAGAGAAATTGCAGGGAGACTCCCAAATGCCAAGTGAGTTCAGATGGTACAATCTGAGCAAATAATTTCCTATATAGGATTAAATGTCTTCCCTTAAACAGGTGTTCCTGTTGCAGGGGAGAAGGAAGGATTTTCCCCAGCATTCCAGCTGCAATAGTCTGTCTTGAGAAAAACAGTTATGGGCATATCTAGGGTCTTGAATGGTTCACCCAACTCCGGGTTATCTGGCAGTGGCTGTCTGAGGTCTCAGACCTTGCCCAGCACATGCTGGTTCTTTGGACTGGAGAGGGAAGGCATTGAATCTGGAATCTTCTGCTTGGGCAGCAGGGCCATATTAATCTATGGCTGGACCCCTAGGCTTTCAGGTACTTTGGGCATCTTTTACCCCACTACAGCTGGTCCAATAGCTTGTGGAATGTGATCAAGGTCATGACTACTGCTCATGGAAGTGTAATAAGGGAGGCATGATGCCTAAACCCTGATGCTAGCATGCTATTGGCCTTCCGTCTCTCCCCCAGCATTGACTCAAAACAAACCTCAGCTGACTATGAGTGTACCTTGCAACTTATCAGGTTTTTTTCTAACATAATGACTGCTTGTTCAGCATATGACTGTGTGAAAAGGGGTTGTAGGGATTCCATAACATTCCACAGGGAGGTGAAGTTTACGACAATAAACGTTTCATAGAAGTGAACTAAAATAAATGTAAGACTAAAATAAATGTAAGTGAAATAAAGCATTTCCCACCTTTTTACTCTCACCTGACTGCTGAAATTGGGATATTGACAAAAATGAAACCAGTAAGCAATATGGCATTCAAGTAATATCTCTCTCTCTCTCTCTCTCTCTCTCTCTCTCTCTCTCTCTCACTCACTCACTCACTCACTCACTCACTGTGTATATACATGTGTACACATATTGCTATGTCACAGAGCGCAAAGTGCCTTTAACTATAGGAGCCCTAGGGTGCTAGTAACAGTGCCTCTAAATAAATAAATAAATGATGGGCTCCTAGTTTCTGAGGGTCCTTATGCGTCAGCCTAATCAGCCTTCTGGATAATATGGCCCTGTGGAGCAGCCACCAGTATAAGCAAGTGGGAGGGCCAAGCCACCAATTCCCCCTCAGTCAGGGTATCTGGCAGGTATGCTTCTTTACTGGGCGAGTCCATGGTAGTGTGGTGGATGAAGTTCCTTTTCTACATGTTTTGTGGACTCAAAATGAATGTGTCCCTTGTTTGCCTGGAATATGCAGAACTTCCTATACATGTGTGATCCAAAGTCCATGTGTGGTGTTGTGATTAAGAGCAAGTGGACTTATCTGGAGAATTGGGTTCAATTCCCCACTCCTCCACACGAGTGGAGGACTCTTATCTGGTGAATCAGATTTGTTTCCCCACTTCTACATTCCTGCCGGGTGACCTTTGGGCTAATCACAGTTCTGTGGAACTCTCTCAGCCCCGCCTACCTCACAAAGTGTCTGTTGTGGGGAGAGGAGGGGAAAGGATCTTGTAAGCTACCTGAGTCTCCATTTGTGTACATCTTCACAGGTGGAAATTTTCACCAAGGGCAAATGTGTGTGCAGCTGGATCCAGGGCTATTGTTGAGTTCTTGCACACAGGCTGCTGAAATCCCATTGAGGGATGAAAGCACCTAAGCTGTGATTCTTTTGAATTACCCAGAAAGACCGAAAGTTAGTAAAACTGGCTTAGTTTTATTTTTTTAAAAAATAGACAGTTGTATATTGTAAAACACCAGCAAAGGTAGTTGGAACCATTGCAGCAACGATATGAGGTATAAGGGAATGATACACTGTTTTGATGAATGTTACCCATTACAAAGATTTTCTTTTAGTTGATCTGGGGAGGTCACTCCCATCCGTCTTGAGAGGCTCTTGTAATGACGATTTCACAGACAGTGTGCTCATTTAATTAGGAGACCTGCTGACATGCCCGTTTCAGGGTTGCTGCTATCACTTTCAGCCCAAAAAGTCGACTGAAAAGACATCAGCAAAATAAGATTCAGACATGGGGCAGGTTTTGAGAAAGCGGGCCCTTCCTTCCCTGTGTGCTGCGAAACTCTCGGCAAATGCTTTTCTCGAGGAAAATATTTCCTGATGGCCCTTTTATCAGCGGTGTCACTAGGATAAAATAATTTTCCATTTTCCATGACTGGAGTTGGCTAAAATACTGGCCTGATGACAGAAGCCAATAATTCAATGTAAAATATTGATGGTTGCACATGCCGTTTTCCATTTTGAAGCCCAGTATCATTCTGTGAGATGCACAAGCAGCCCATCTATCATCTTGAGCACATTAGAGAACCCTGCTATGTCACCGAATCTCTTTTTGATGTGCTATCCCAGTGGCTGGCTACATGGCAAATGAATGTATTTAGGCTACTGTGTAACCAAAGCAGCTGCTGCTGGCATGGACCCCACCTCCCTTCCAACAACCCAGCAGCAACATCTATTTAATCCCTGTTCAGTTCCAGGACAGTGCTTCAAAATCACCCAGCAGCAATACAGAAGAGAACTGCTCAGCTAAGAAGACTATGGAATGTAATTGAATAGAGCACTATGAATACACACCCATGTACATGCATGTCTCCCCCCACCCCACTTTTTAATTGAAAGCATAGTTTTGTGATGGATAGCTAACATCAGCTTTACAGCCACTAAATGGCAAGGCTTAGCTGATTAAAAAGGTGCTTTAATTTCTATTAATAATGCTAACAATAGAATGAGTGATGGTATGAATGAACATAGCAAAGTAATATAAGCTAAAAAGAAACATTCCTATACCAAGTCTATGTTTTGATAAGAAGGGAGATAACAAAAGGAGCGGGACAGATAATGTGATCCTATCAGTGGCGTAGAGCCAATGGATTGGGGGAGCAAAGTCCTGGGCACACACTAGTGCAGAGGCATGGCAGGGGCATTCTGAGACGTTCCGGAGCATTTCAGGGCAGGGTGGGGGCGAGCGGAGATGGGGCAGTGCACAGGGTACATACATGCCCTGGGCGCAGTTCCCCCTCGCTCCGCCCCTGGATCCTATTGAAGTATTTATGATGGGGAGCCCTATCAGGGGGTCCCTTTATATATTAATCCCTGAACACTTGTCCAGAGTCAGCCTTATAAGTTCAGCAGTCATATCTGCCAGTTTCAACAAATGCATTCTTTGAAAAAAATGTCAACAAGACCTTGGACCTCAGTTTTAATCAGGAAAAGGAGGAAACTGAGGTTCAGACTACCAAGTTTTGTGATTGATACCCAGTGTTCTCCTTAGTGATTAACAAAAAGGACATGAAGGGCCTCAATGAGGGATCTTAAAATTCATGGGAGAAATGAATGGGGGAGAATTTTCCCATCGATGGGAAGAGAAACAGGGTGGTGGTGGTGGTGGTGGAGGTAGAAAGTGCCATCAAGTCACAGCTGATGTATGGTGACCTCATAGGGTTTTCAAGGCAAGAGACATTCAGAGGTAGTTTGCCATTGCCTGCCACCACATGGGCTGTGAGAAGCCCAAGGTCACCCAGCAAGCTTCCTGAGGAGGAATGGGGAATTGAACCTGGTTCTCCAGGTGAGAGTCCATCTTCTCAACTGCTATGCTACACTGACTCTCTTGGGAGCTAGATAATGTAGTTAATCTGGCCACAATTGAGGCTATTATCTGTTCATTGGGATGGGATTTTAAGAGCATGTCCAACAGTGAGAAAAAAAGCTGTCCCTCCCTGCTTAGACTTAAGCCCTGTTCAAATGCTACATGTACAACCTGCCCGAACATGCTTACATATATCTGTAAGTAAAAAAGAGCTGCACATGTTCACTTTACAGATGAAATAGGTGGTTATGCCACACATTCCGCTGTATGTGCATTGACTGTAAGATGAGAATTACTCAGCACACATACAAAGAATAATCAAAAGTACACTGTACACAGAGAGTATGTGCATTCACTGTAACTTAACAGCAGAGTTTTAGATACTTGCCATTGTGAGAGCAAGGGACTATGAGTGTGATAACCAGAGCTGATGGGTTTACCCAGCTCTGGCCCCTTCCGCACATGCAGAATAATGTGTTTTCAAACCAATTTCACAACTGTTTGTAAGTGGATTTTGCTATTCCACACAGTTTCAAAGAGCATTGAAAGCAGTTTGAAAGTGCATTATTCTACATGTGCGGAAGGAGCCTTAGTTCCAAAACAGCATATGAGACTACTATGTAAAAAGCATGAGAAGCCACTGCTTCCCAAGTAATTCTTCATTTTTAATCTGGTTTCCAAGACTTCCACATATGTTGCATGTGATGTTAAAACTGTGTAGCTACAGGTCTCTCTGTAAACATTTCTCAGGTGCTGCATTATCATCATGGCATTCTGACTTTCAAATAGCTTGAGTGATAATATTATGATAGATGAAACCTAACATGAGATGATAATGATAGCTTGCAAAAGATTTCAGAGTTGCACAGTCAGAATGTTGAGTTTCCCACTCTCTGCTACAGTGGGGAAAACAAATATGCATATGATCAAGATGCCATAAAACGTCAAAACTATTCAACTCTGATTTTAAACAGGAGGAAGATAAATACAGAACCTGGGTTCAATGACAATGAAGTATAATACCTGCAAAACAAACATATTCACTAATGGTTTTTAAATGCCCAATTTCTTTCTTCTTCGATACAGGGAAATCAAAGAGTTTCAAGTTGTCCAAACAATACTGAAGATAATTCCAGTGGCACCAGCAGTTTTGCATCTTGGATCGGGCTAGTTAAATTGTTCCAAAGTGGTGAACAAGCTTCTGAATTCCTCAAAATTCTTCTTTAAAGAAGATACAAAACAGATTTTCAACAGAGGTGAAATCCATTTTGCATCTAGCACAGTCCAAGCTAATGAAGCATGCATATTATCTATACAAGAGAATAAACTGATGCAAATCAGAAATGAATTATGGCAATTATTGGAATCTAATGATGAAGCAGTTCAATCAGACTGAACATTCAGTAACTGAAATCAAAGTTGCCCAAGTTCAGAAAAAAAGCTTCAGAAAGATACTCCAATATAAAGCTGCTGAATCTGAATTCACATGCAAGTTCAACACTGTCCAGTTTGGGCTCCAATGGCTAGGTCTCTACAGAAAAGTAATTGTCTTTTCTTATAGATTAATCCACACAATTCATCTTAGGGCTAGTTGATGTGTTACAAAATCCTTATGTCTCCCATGTTTCTGTGCCAGGTCTGTTAATCAGACATGCTGTGAAACGTCCATGCTCAGAACTTAACTCACAGGTACATACATACTGAATTTGTATCAGGACCATGGTTTGCAGGGAGAAGGGGCTTGCATCTTCCTACTTTTGCCCTTTTTTCTAACCAGAAACAGCCCCAGGGAGCCATTATTTGTCCTACTGGGGAACCTTAAATTTATTATTTATTTATTTTTGGAACTTATATCCTGCCCTATACAGAGGTCTCAGGGCGACTTACAAAATTAAAAACAACTGTAAAAACAACAATAAAACATCAATATGTAAAACAATCATAAAGCCATGGCAGTACCCACCTACATCCCTCCCCCAACCCAGACTGGCAGCCTCCAGAGGGGTCAAAGGCCAAAGGCCTGGGTGAATAGGAAGGTCTTCACCACACGTCACCACTCATAGTGTTGGCACCTGGTAAATTTCCACAGAGAGGCTGTTACATAGACTGCGGCTGGCCAGAGAAAGTCCTCCCATGTATTCCCTCCCCCCACATCTGTACTTACATATACTGAAGGACTCGACATAAGATCCCTCAGTTGGGTAAAAAACAATCATAGAGCCATTTCTGGTTAGAAAAGCTGGAGATGGGGAGGTTAAAGCTTCTACCTCACATACTATGGGCCTGATCCAAATTGAATCCACAAAAACACCTGGAAATCAACTGCCAAGCACAAGATTCCCAAAACACATCAGTCAACAGGGCCAAAGGGTGACACCAGGGCTAATGTGTGAATCAGCTTGCCAATTCATCAGTGGTGGGTCAATGCCCACTGTAGTTAAATCTCTTTTGACTGGACCTTAAGATAACAATTTTGTTTTTATCAGTTCTCTGCCATATCATAGGACACAGCTGTTTTTAGGGATGCCTTTTGACCTTCTTTGTAATAATTCTTCTTGTGTATATAAGTCAGCTGCCATTTACATCAGTCCTCCAACTGAAGGCAAACTTCATGCACCTTACAAAGTGGAATCTGGGACACAAAAGCTTATGCTGCAATTAATTTGGTACTTTAAAGTGCCACAAGGGTTTGTTTTTTTTGTTTAAACTATAAGTATTAGAGCGATACCAATCTGGCTAGATAAATCACTGCATCCAGTCCTACCATGTGTAAAAATTGCATGCTGAGTCTGTCACTATACAGGGAAAGCCACAGCTGTGTATCTGCAGAAACCAAACATTAACATTGCTAGCAAAGTGCCCATCAGTATGGCAAGAGAACTCTGAGAGCTTTCATAGTTACATATTTAGCATATGTGTTACTGAAGCGTGAGAGAGAAGTGTGATCACTAAACTCACTTCAGTGGCGCAGATGCTAAAATTGAAGCAATCCAGAGAAGACTGGCACAGTCTCGGCACGAGCAGTTTCATATTGCCATTTGAATGAATGCGGTCTGAGGCTGCATTTAGACATCACATTAAGCTGACATTAAACTTACAAAGTGCACAACCTTCAGTTTTTTCTGGACACCACATCCTGTCTCCTCCTCACACTTAGTTTGATAAAGGAATTCCGGCTTAAAAAAGAGTTTGAATATACACAAGGAATGAATGCAGGGGCCCAAATTAATTGGAGTTAGTTTTCACAACACATATTAGCATTTTAAGCCACAACTGAATGCAGTTTCATAATCTCAGTTTGTACGTGTGTATTTATTTGTGTGCGTGTAAAATGAATGAAACCCATCCTTGTATTGTTGAAAACTTTCACAGCTGGATTCTGGTGGGTTTTCCAGGCTGTGTGGCCGTGGTCTGGTGGATCTTGTTCCTAACATTTCGCCTGCATCTGTGGCTGGCATCTTCAGGGGTATATCACAGAGGGAAGTCTGTTACACACTGTGTCCAGAAAGAAGGGAATGTTTGGGGTACACCTCTGAAGATGCCAGCCACAGATGCAGGTGAAACGTAAGGACAAGATCCATCAGACCACAGCCACACAGCCCGGAAAACCCACCAGAACCAAACCATCCTTGTTCTTGGGCACCTGCATAATACATTATGGGTGACAGAAGTTTAAAACAGGATTCTTCATTGTACTTTATGAAGTGAGAGGAAATAGAAGAATGTATATAATTTTGGCAAGAAGGGCATTTGTGAACGTTGGCTTCATGTGGCATTTGAGTATAGCCTGAGAAAATATAAAAGGCTGCAGTCAACACAGTAGAGGTGGGGGCAAAAGCTACCCAAATTCCAAACACTGCTAAGTTCAGTCTTTGGAGTCTGTGTTTCTTTTCTTCCCCTCCTTTTTAAAAATTGCTGTCAAGTCTCAGCTAACTTAGGACAACCCGGTACAATTTTCAAGGCAAGAGACATTCAGAGGTAGTTCGACTTCTTAGGTGCTCTCCCATCCAAGTACAACCAGGACCAAGCTTGCTTAGCTTTCAGAATTTGAGAAGATCAGGCTAGCCTAGGCTACACAGGTCAAGGAAACCTCATTATGTCTCTAATAGAAATCAATGGACAATGTGTGCTTCTAGATGACTGTGTGCTTGATGTGCAGAACCCACTGCCCCTCATTTGCTCTGTTCCCCGGATATTGTCTGTATGCACCCATTATAGGAGATAAACGTGAAACTGGCATTTAAATTCAAATGAAATACCCATTGTGAAAAATGGAGGTGAAGATAGAAAGGATGTTCACATTGGGGTGCTGTGTGGTTTCCTGGCTGTATGGCCGTGTTCTAGCAGCATTCTCTCCTGACGTTTCACCTGCATCTGTGGCTGGCATCTTCAGAGGATCTTCAGAGGATGCCACACACCAGAGGAATGCATGTGCAAGTTCTCTCACCAATTGCTAATCTCTGCCAATGACTTTGGAGAAAGGAGCACAGCTAATATGAGGCAGTCCCTGTATTCCCATGCAGATGAGGTGGTTGGTCAAGATGTCATAATTGACCAAGTCAAATGCTGCTGACAGAGTATCAGCAGCACTGACCTACCTTGGTCCAGGTGTCTCAGGAGATCATCCTTGAGGGCAGCCAGAGCAGTCTCCACCCCATAGTCAGCATAGAAGCTAGATTGGAATGGATCCAGGCCTGACCAATGACCTCATCTGCATGGGAATACAGGGACTGTCTCATCTAGAAAAGCCTGGCCAGCTGCTCTAAAACCACCCTCTCAATTACCTTGCCCTGGAACAGAAGGGCAGTAATCGAACAGATCTCAAGAATCTAACGACAGTTTCTTTAAGGACAGACTCATCATGACCTCTTTCAATCCTTCAGGGAAAGTCCCTGAACGTAGGGACAAGTTAATATTCCCTAAGGAAATCTGCACCACATCCCTGCTGGCCTTCACCAGCCAGGATGGGCACAGATCCAAGAGGCACGTGTTGGGCTTTGCGATCCCTAATATTCCGTCCACATCACCCTGGAAAAACTGGTTGAAATGGTACAAAACAAGACCAAAAGATAGGCAAGGCGCCTCTAGATTACAATCTGATCAAGTATGGCTGGAAGATCCTGGCAGAGCTGTAAGACTTTATCTGCAAAATAGCTTGCGAAATTGTCATAGCTTAGAGTCAATTTATTATTCCTCCACTTCTTTGGTAGTCTTTGTCCAGTTGCATGGTGGCAGAATGAGGTCAATTGTGTGCAGCTGGAACCGCTGAACAGTCCTGACAGAAGGGAACCTACAAAAACTTGTGGGGGGCACCAGGGACATAGGTATAGATATTTTATGGGGGGTTGGGGGGCACACCCCCACCTGCCCCTAGGGCATGGCCACACCTCCGCAAGCCCTGTCCCTGGCCTAGCGCTTATAAAAGCAGCTCTCTGAGGCCGGGGAAGGGTGACGCCCATGCCCTGCCCTCCCCTGCCCCTCCCCTCTGGGCAGAGGCATAGAGGGAAAATGGAGCCTGGTGCAAAATCTGAGGTTTGTGCCCCCCCCCCCCCGGGCAGCTACTGTGATGTTGGAATCCACCCCCAAACAGCATCACTTTCAAGGGTGTTTAAACTAGAGAGTCCAAATTCTCCTTTTAAATCCACCTTAAAGGGAAAATCTGGGGTCCCTAGTTAAACAACATTGAAAGTGATGCTGTTTTGGGGTGGATTCTCCCCCACCCTGAAACAGCATCACTTTCAATGTGGTGTAGTGGTTAAGAGCAGGTGCATTCTAATCTGGAGGAACAGGGTTTGATTCCTTGCTGTGCCACTTGAGCTGTGGAGGCTTATCTGGGGAATTCAGATTAGCCTGTGCACTCCCACACACGCCAGCTGGGTGACCTTGGGCTAGTCACAGCTTCTCGGAGCTCTCTCAGCCCCACCCACCTCACAGGGTGTTTGTTGTGAGGGAGCAAGGGCAAGGAGATTGTAAGCCTCTTTGAGTCTCCTACAGGAGAGAAAGGGGGGATATAAATCCAAACTCTTCTTCTTCTTCTAAACTGAGGACCTCAGATTCTCCCTTTAAATCCATGCCGAAGGGGGTGGATTTAAAAGGAGAATCTGGGGAAATTTGGGCGGTGCCTGCTGTCAGGGGTGTAATGGTTAATCTAGAAGCACCATTTGGAGTCTCTCCTA